>NW_028222852.1:0-25000 GCF_056783735.1 Eptatretus burgeri | reverse complement strand
GACCATCGAGTGGGGTAGGGTAGGAGGAGGCGGTTATGCATATGCTAACCTGCATGATACATACAGAATACATGCATGAAGCATTTATTTGAGGTAAACCGTTTGAATTCCTGGCGTGCTCAGAGCTTTGAACTTCACCGTTTCCAATAGTCCATGGGCCCAGGCCAGAAATTCCACTTGTCGGTACCATCTAAGGAATCCAATCCTTGTCATGATTTTTGAATTGGTGTGTGTGTGTGTATATATATATATATATATATATATATATATATATATATATATATATATATATATATATATATATATCATATTTTGATGTGATAACCATTGCAGACTGGCAGCTTATTTATTGGTAGTTATCATCTCTGGAATGTACCCACCCTCCGCATAATGAAAGCGAAAAGGCAAACTCAGAAACATTCACTAATGATGCAATTGCTGTTTCCACATGGGGCTAGAATGAACTGCAAACCACAAATACATGTCTGAAATGCTTTATTTATACCATCCGATTAATCCTTTCTGTCATTCCTGAAGGCATCATTTGTTTTATGGCAGAAAGGGGCGAACAATAGGGCCTATCAAAATGTTGCTGATTCGTGATTTTCAGTACATTTTAATTTATAATATTGTCATACAAGTTCCCTGGGTAGTGCTACTGAACCGCAGTAGCCTACAACATGCACATGTTGTATGAGGAAAACATTTATGAACATTTTACAAGTTTTTACCACAATTAAAGGAATTGCCCTTCCCCTACCCGAGTTCCAACAAGCGTCCAAAATGTGAACTTTATGGATAACCCAAATTTCACCATGCTACTGTGGCATGTTTATGTAATATGTTTTACTCATGCATATTTGTAGCCATGAATGTCCTTGTGATTGTGCCAAAACATTCACACCATGGATCAGTAGTCTAGTCTTCATCACTGTCATCAGAGTCCTCGAGTCCATCAAAATCAGCATCAGAGTCCTCGAGGTCTACAACCTCTTCCTCGACATCAGTGGGCTGGTTGCTGCAGGTTCGCAACTTGCACATGTCAGTGCACTTCAGGCTATTGGCAAGGCACGTGCAGTCTGGGAGTTTGCACGACCGTCCACACTTGCAGGAAAGCAGTTGCAACACTGCATCCGGTGCTGGAGAACCCTGCATCCACTCTATGGCCAGCTTCCCATAATCATCAGTGGTCCATCCACAACCCTTGGGACTTGGAACATAGGGTTGGCATTGCAGACAGCGCCTCCAAATAGCAGCCTGGTAGTTTGCATGGAGGACGTGCATGAAGAGGCAGTCTTCACATGGTGGAAGCTGACTGGACTCTATCTCTCCCCGTCATGCACAGAAGAGTTGATGTCGGAGTTCATTGACTTTCGTGGTGTTGGTAGACGGCACGTACATGTGGCAGGTGACCTCTTGCAGCTTCTGAAAGAGCTCGGTGGATACTTCCCACGAATGACCGAGCTGACTGAAGGCCTCTTGGTAGGTCTTATCCGACTTTATTTGCTTCAAGGCGCACATCTTTCCCCGGCCTGCAAAGGCACTGACTGTATCACAACCGGAGAACACGTGCTGTCCAACAAGGGCATCACAGACATTGTCTCCCATCGATCTAGCAGGCTTGTCAATGTCTAGGAACAGTGTGCGGGTTTGCGTACCACACTTCTGATACACGGGGCATGGGATGTCCATATTGAAGGCAAGAAACAGCACGAGGACATCTGTATCTTCGGCAGTGATCACCACATCCTTGTACCCAGCCTCTGCTGCATGCAGAAGCATTCGGGTGTCTGCTTCCTCCTGCGTGGACTTCAGCTCTGCCACTTCCTCCCAGTGGTCCTTGGTGAGCTTGTAGCAGACCTCCTCGCATGTTACATAGAGCAACTTTTCCTTCAGTTTCTCCCTGCTTTTTGGTTCTTTCCACTCCTCTCCCAGGAACTTGATTAGAATTGCCTTGTTAGAAGAGCTGCAGAGCAGTTTCCTCCACTGCTGAATGTTGTGGCCCGGTGCGATGCTCCTGAACTGGATTGCTGTGCTTGCACCTCTGTTGCATCTCTCAGCGTCTTTGATGGACGTCTCTCGGTAAACATTGAAGACAACATTAATGCGTTCACTCTGGGCTCCATCATGAAGAGCCGTTGACAGTATCGCTTCAGCCATCTGTGAAAACGTCTTGTCATTCCCTTTCATCTTCTGCACCAGGCTCATGCCATCAATGACAGTTGCTAATGGCTCTGCAATAACTTCAGCGGGAGAAACACTCTTTTCCAGCTCTCTGGCAAGGGTTGCTTTGTTCGTCTTCCGCAGAGATCCATCGCCAGTAGCAATTGACCATGGCAAGGGCCCCAGGGGTGCGCCAAGACATCTCTCATGTGCAGATCTCGACTCTGAGCAACGAGGATCATGTGCCTAAACAGGTTCCTGTCAGCCTTGAGAACAATTTCTTTGGCCTGCGCTTTGCTGGTTGGTTTCTTCTGGATGTGGGTGAATGTTTTCAAGTTCCTTTTTGTCATCTTGTCATTGAACTGTGCAGTTGGTGGATTTGTCTCCAGGCGTTTCTTCTTGAAATCCTGGTATGCCTCCTCTCCTACCGTGCGAGCCGCGAGGAGGTCATTGGCAACATCAGGAGGAGCAACAGTAGCGGTCGACAAGCTGACAAACTGTGCTTGATCAGGACTCAGTGGATCCAGCCAGCTGTTCTCCATGAGATCCACCAATGATTGGATGTCAGCCTCATCCCTCCGGATCCTAGGTAACTGCAGATCTGGATGGTTCAGCTGGGAGTGACTTCGACCTACCATATCCCTCAGGTGCCCAAGGTACATACTGCGGTAATATGACGTCAGATAGTATCGGGTCACAGCTCCTGGATTCAGGCTGAATCCTTTCGTTCCTCCAGGTGTCTGTGTGTCTTTGTTGAAAGTCTCCTCGATCGTCTGATCCATGGGAATCCGTCCAAATGGGTTCGTGGTGCCGATCTGAACCGAGAAGCCACCTTCCATGAAGTGCGCATGTACTTCGGGGTGGTCGAGCAGCAGTCGGGACATCTGTGCGTCGTAGTAGGGTAGGAATCGGGCGTAATTCAGCTTGTCATAGGGCTCTAGATTGATTTAGAACATATAAATACATCTAAAAAAGGTGTTTGCCAGCCCGATACATGAAATGCCTCCACCATTAACATTTTCTGAAAATTGACCTCGTCTATAATCAGCAAATAGTAAGATAATTATTTATTTATTCATTAATTATTTGCTAAGTTGTATTTAAAGATATCCAATCAAATAACTTCTGAAATGGGATTCCTCATGATCAACAACTGTAATTTTTTCCAACAAATAGACTGTGTTGTTATCTTAACTAATTTTGCATATATATATATATATATATATATATATATATATATATATATATATATATATATATATATATATATATATATATATATATATATATATATATATATATATACACTGAACAAAAATATAAACTCACCAAGCGCAAAAATATAAACGCACCAAGCGATTGTTACTATTTTACCTCGAACTCATTAATACTAAATCTTCACAACAATTTGGTTATAGAATCCATGACAATTGAGCATTAAATTTCAAAGAGTTCCTTGAGAATTCTGGCGACAGTCTTTGCGCTACAACAGCCGACACAACAGAGGTGTCACTGTCAGAGTTCACACAGTCAGTAGCGGGTGTGTCCACCGTTGGCGTCGCGCAGAGCGGTGCATCTCCGGCGCATGGACATCACCAGATTATCGATGGTGGCCTGAGGGATGTTTTCCCATTCCTCCTGGAGAGCCACACGGAGCTGGCGGACGTTCTCTGGGACTGCGTAACGTTGTCGTACGCGTCGATCAAGAACGTCCCAAAGGTGCTCGATGGGCGACATGTCAGGAGATTATGGAGGCTAGTCGAGGACATCAATGTCCTCCTCACCGAGGAAGTCCATGCAGATCCTGGGAACATGGGGGCGAGCATTGTCGTGCTGAAACGTCACATGGTGAAGGCGCACAAACGGCACGACGATGGGTCTGAGTATCTCGTCCCTGTACCGCTGCCCGTTCAAGTTGCCTTCAATGAAATGAAGCCGAGTGCGCTCTCCATGGCATATGCCTGCCCACACCATAACACTGGCACCACCGTGTGACACCCGACGAAGGACATTGGCGTCAGTGTAGCGCTCCCCAGCCCGACGCCAGACGCGGAGTCTGCCATCAGCCCGATACAGCTGGAACCGCGACTCATCGGTGAACAGCACTCTCCTCCATCGTGCGAGGGTCCAGCGCAAGTGAACATTGGCCCAGTTCAGTTGGGTCTGACGCCGGACTGCAGTGAGGTCGAGTCCCCGGTGTGGTCGGCGGGCTCGGAGGTTGGCCTCCCTCAAGCGGTTACGCACCGTCTGGGCTGAAATGCGCCTGTTATGCAGCCCGACAGTCTCATCGGCAGTCCTCGTGGCCGGTCGGAGTCGATCCCGGAGATGTTGCAGCCTCATGTGACGATCCTGACCGGCGGTGGTCACACGTGGTCGCCGGGCATGTGGGCGGTTCACGGTGCTTCCAGTCTCTCTGAGGCGCGTTCTCAGGCGGCTAATGGTGGAGTGGTGGACATTGAAGTGTGCTGCAACGGTCCGTACTGATGTCCCAGCATTCAGCATGCCAATGGCGCGCTCCCTCAAGATTTGTGACATCTGTGGCATGTTGACATTTGGCACCAGTCCACATTTTGGGGAGGCCTTTTATAGGGCAAGCTATAGGGAGTGTTTGTGTCCTGGTCACGCTCACTGACCATCACTCTGTCAAGCCCCATGGTGCTCATGGGAAGGATTACTCAACGTGTGAGTCCACACACTCAGAGTGGTCAATTTCAATGGGAACATCTGTCTTGAGCAAAACAAAGGAACCATTGCTCAAACATATCATCGGTTTGACCATTTTCCCATAATGGCAATCTTGACTTAGATATTTAGGTTGGTGCGTTTATATTTTTGTTTAGTATCTTCTTCTTCTTCTTTCGGCTGCTCCCGTTCGGGGTCGCCACAGCGGATCATCCGTATGATCCGCATAGTGATTTGGCACATGTTTTACGCCGGATGCCCTTCCTGACGCAACCCTGGTCGCCTCTTACGACACAGGGATATGGTACACCTATTTTAACCGGGGTATACACCGGCCCAGTATACTGGTACTCATTTCGCCGAAGGATGACAGGCTGAGTCAACCCCCTGGTGTATTAATTCAGTGGCCCAACGGGACTTGAACTCAGGACCTTTTGGATCCCAAGCTGCTGCCCTAACCACTGCGCCAACACCAGGATTTTTGTTCAGTATATATATATATATATATATATATATATATATATATATATATATATATATATATATATATATATATATATATATATAATATACACATATATGCCAATTAGTTGAATTTCATGATTTAGAGGTGGCCATCTTGGATCTTACGGTACCATTTAATTAAACTATGGTATGTATAAACTCTGGCATTTTCATTGTATACCATGGTACACACCGGTCATTTTGAGGTGCTGCATGATATGGTTCATCAAAGATATAAAAAATAATCATGTCAAAAATTTTGCTGAATCGGGCAATTATATGTTCTGATGTTTCTACCTGAAAAAAACCGAGTCAAATATCTCTAAAATATTGGCACCAAAAATTTTCTTGTTCAGTGGGACATTCTGAGTCAGAAAAACTTTGGTGGCACAAATTAACATAATTTGCCAACATGCAAACATATGCCCCTGCACTATACACACAAAAAGTAAAAACGAAAGATTTATTACAAATGTTAAAAATATATGTACAATTAACAACTGACATTTTCCTCGTTTATACAAATACGGAGATCACGTTGTTGAGCATCTATGTCTGGTTGAAGGACCGATCAGCCTCAACGTGTATGACAATCATGTGAAACTCACACTGCACTCACCTCTTGATCCCCTACACCTGTATCGATGCAGCGTAAAAAGCTTCTCACTCGACGTAAGAAAACGCCTAAAATGGCCACGACCTCTATTAATGTTCTGTTCTGGTGATTCCTGGTCCTGTAAAAGATAAAGCACTTGCATAGCTCAGGAAAGCAAAAAACATGAGGAGCTTGAGAGCTTCCGTTAATCAATGTTTATTACAAATGAGTCTCACAAGTCTGAAATAAATGAAACATGACATTTTCTTTATGATGGTATCTTGTAATCACGTACAAAACAAATGTGCCATCAAGAACGAATCTGGACAGATCTGTGTCCTGTGCAACCAAATATCAAATTATTCATGTCCAGCCTGAATAATACTGTTATCTTCTTTCACGTCCATTCAACCCCATTGAATGTTCTTTAAATTCTGGGAAACAGCTACCAACACCGAAAATATAATTATTGACTTGGTTGGTTACTTTTAATTATGGAACGTGGAACACAATTAACCTTTTTCAAGTCCATGCAATAATTTAAATTGATCGATTAATGTAAACTTTGGGGACAGGTGCTTTTGCTCGATTTTTCCAACTACCAAGTTGCTCATGCAAGCCAGGATTCGAAACGGGGTAGGGATTGAGGAGGCAAAATGCAAATGGTTTCTTTTGTCATTGAGCCAGCAAGCTGGGAGCAACAACACACATTTATTGCCACATCTGAAGCAATTTGAATGCTCTAATGGTGGCGAGGAGCTCCATTTAAAACTGTTCGTTCGATATTCTGCACGTAGATTTATTGATGCCTCGGGTCATAAGAAAATTTGTCGTCATGGTGTCAAAGCCAGTGACCAATTGCAAACTAATAGTAGGATGGTTACACGGATAACAAAATCGTGAAAAAATATGAAAATAATTGCCGATCGAGCATGCAGCTCCAAAAAAATAATATGCAAATGCATAAAAATAATAAAGAGAAAGAAAGAGCATTCATGGAAATAATCCAGGCTAATATGAAAATTTGTAAAATGTGTGAATGGAAAGTAATAAATACCTTCATGATTGGAAACGTTTTCTCTCTCTCTCGAAAGTGAAACGTCTGAATAATTAATTCATAAATGGATGATCTAGTATGTCCTGTGAGACAAATATATATCAAGAGTTGCTCAATTTTGGACTTTCCAGGATTCACACATTCAGTGTTTAGGGATGTGAAAAAAAATATTTGTTGGAGGGTGCGATTGACCCAACTCACCTGCATGGTGATCCTCTCCTCTGGAGAAAGATTCATCATCGAGACGAGGAGATTTCTGCCACACTTTGACCTGCCCTTTGGAGGATTGTATTTTTCATAATCTTTACGACGATAATCCTGAGAAGGAAAGGGAAGTGGAAAGCATGAGGGAAAAGTGTTTTTGAGTTTGCAAATGAAATCCAAACTATAATTGGTGACATAGCACCTCAAATGTTATCCTTGATATCATTATCTCCCAAGTTGAATGTGTGGTAATTATGGGACAACTTTAATAAAACATAAAAACAGAACTTTCTTTAATAACACTCCGTTGAATGGAACCAGCGAATTTAATTTTTTTAGAGATGATTGTAAATCATACTAAAATATGGAACTTGGTGTCTATCTGTCTGATTTTTTGAACGGGATACATTCGGTTATTATTTATCCAGCAAAATCAAACTTGACAGGAGGACGAAGGGTCACATGATGGAGGTTGTGGAGACTTCATTTGCCTCCATCCCAAAGGTGGTTTACTGCCTTGGGTTAATCCGTGTTAAGGTGAAAAGATAGCTTATAGTGGTGTTTTTTAAGGCCACTTTTTTTTTTAAAGCAACAACAAGACCATCATGAAAAAAGCATCATATTGTTGTTATTACAAAACGACATAACGTAGCCAGAGCTTCGGTTCAATCTATCCTGTAAGATCTTTACTAGAATGCAGATCGATCCTATAAGATCTGTCATATTGTTGTGGAAATGGGCCCTTCGTGGGTTATTAAATATAGGATTAGCACAGATCCCCCCTTAAATGCATGTTCAGCCAGGTTGCTTGGTAATCGGACGTTAAATGTGTGTCGGAAGGTGTCGTAGGCGGTCCAGTGTTCATACAGTGGTGGTTTACTGAGAGGCACCTTCTTTTTCCTTCCCCCCTCTTAACCAGCGCCCTGACAGAGCCAGTCAACAAGAAGTGCCAGCAAACCATCGGCGGAGAGCTGCTGCAAGCCCGGACCATGGACCAATCACGTGTCCCCGGAAGCGGTCCAAAAAGCCCGCCCCAAAAAACGTTAGAAAACAGTTCCTTTCACCGGATCTTTCTCTCTTGTGCCGTGGACCTCACAGAGGCTGGACGCACCGAGGCTGCGTGCGTGCGCTGGGCCGATAGGAGGACGTCGCCGCCATTTTGCCACGCTCTCTTGTGTCGTCGACCTCACAGGGGCTGGACGCCCCGAGGCTGCGTGCATGGGCTGGGCCGATAGGAGGACGTCGCCGCCATTTTGCCACGCTCTGTTGTGCCGTGGACCTCACAGGGGCTGGACGCCCCGAGGCTTTGTTTGCTGGGCCGATAGGAGTACGTCGCCGCCTTTTTGCCACGCTCTCTTGTGCCGTCGACTTCACAGGGGCTGGACGCCCCGAGGCTGCGTGCGTGGGCTGGGCCAATAGGAGGACGTCGCCGCCATTTTGCCACGCTACATGCTCGGGCTGGGCGCTCTAATCCGGCGACATTGGCTTGTCACGAGCCGCATTCGTGCCTTCCACACCTTTCCTCTCGTCCATGAGGCACTACCGAGTACTCCATGTCTTGTATGCATGTTGTCCAGGCCTAAGGCTTATTTTGCGAGCCCCCCCCCTGCGAAACCCGTATCCGTAGCTCCCTAGATAAGAGCGGGTTATAGATGAATTATAACGTTATTGCGAATGCTTTGCTTATGTCGTGTTCCCTGATGTTTCCCCATTAAATCTGGCTGATTCATACGAAATTTGCCGCACTGAATTTATCCATGTCACGCTGAAGAACAATCGCTCGATTTGTATTTAAAACCAAACTGGCTACGGATTGTGGCAGACTTCGCTCTGTCTCTGATCAACTCCATTCTGTGCCCGGGGTATATCCCCAACTGGCAAGGCACAGGGGTACTTTGGTATCGTGATCTTAGGCGCGTGACCCGAGACCTGTGCCGAACTAGCCAGCGATATAACCCGTGAGACGGCGGTGCTGTTAAGCGCTACCGAATCAACAACAATATCATATAATCGATACGGTAAGAGAGTCGTGTTTCTTTATTTGTTCTTCAATATTGTGCTGTCCTCTCAGTCTTGGATCTGCAATATAGAAAATATAAAATATTTTAATTCAGAATTCATGCACATCGAAACATGGATGTTTATTTTAATATCTGACTTGCATGAATAAAGTCTCACACATTCACTTCAAACAAAAGTAAATGTCGAAATTTGATCATTTGGTTACACGGCAGATATGTACGCGGAGTGCGGGCGTATGTAGTCCGATAACTCACATGAAATATTTCTGAAACATGATAATATTGAACTCTTTCCTCGCAGCTTGAAAGCCTCAGTTAACGACAACCGATAACTGTTTGCTGGAATACTGCCCGGTACCCACTACAAACCTACACTTTCGGGTTCTTATGAAGTTTAGGGATCTAGAAAAGTTGAAGAATACAAAGATTTCCGTAAAATTCGGACCATTGAGTGCATCGTTAGAAGCCGCATCCCCTAAAGTTTAAAAAAATCTGGAATTTAAACACACACATGCCGCACCGGTTTATAAGCCGCAAATGTTGCACAAAAAAACCAAGCGCAAAAACGTCCGAAAATTATCCACAAAAAGTGAGAAACTCGACAGCCACAGAAACTTGTCAGACGCGCGCAAAGCACAAATTCAATCACAAATTCAGTGACAAAGCAACACAAAAATAAAAATACAGCTACACCAAAGATACACAATAATACACACAATCTAAAAATACCGGTAGTCACATTTATTCGTCGCCGTCATCATTTCCACTGAAGCCACTGACAGCTTCGTCTTCAGTGTCGGAGTTGAACAACAGAAGCACAGCAGCTTCTTCTGCTCTGTCTGCATCGCTGACCCCGGCCTCTTTTTCACCGTCGGATGAATCCGAGTCTTGCTGGCTGGAGCTGGTGGCTTCTCTGTCGTCTGCTACATACAAGAGTTCAGCTTTGCGAAAGCTGTTGACGATCGTAGATTGTTTTACTTTTCCCCACGCTGTCAAAATCCATTGACAGACCTCCGCGAAGCTTGCTCGTCGCATACGTCCAGTTTCAGTGTCTCATCCTGTCCGAACCGTTTGATCACGGTTCTTTTCCTGGATCCACTGTTCTCTATCATCCCCGTACTCGCGCTCCTTACTGTAGGATTCCAGAGCCTACGTTTCAGAGTCCTTGACAGATGTTGATCGTAAAGACGTCACCACCACCACCACCACCACCGGGCTCCATTTCCAGAGGAAAATATCCATGCCGTAAAGAATCTACTCCGTGCCAATTGTGCATCTATCTCATCGATCGACGGAAGAGGGAACCGCTTGATACGAAGAGCTGGGTTGGACTGTGGCCTTGAAGTCCAGGCATAATCTAACATCACCATTCCGCTTTCGCACCGTGACGACTCGAGTGGCCCAGTTAGGGTTAGGGTTAGCCCGTCTCACTCACCTCTCACCCTGTCGCGGAGAGCATACAGGACTGCCCTCGGTTTACAAAAACGAGGAGCCATGCCCTCCTTCATGAAGAGCTTGGCCTGTACATTCTTGAGTCTGCCAAGCTCATTTAAAAACAGGCCTTGATGCTTTTGAAGGATCTGCTCCAACTGCCACGACGTGGTTTACACAAGGTGAATCGCTGACGAGTCCAACTTCATGTGAGTCATCCAGTCACGACTGAATAGGGATGGTCCACTTCCTCGAACCGCATATAACTCGAGATTGGCATGCTCTCGCTGATAGCTCACTGAGACATCAGCGACCCTGATCAGCTTTATTTTCTCGCTTATGCAGGTGGACGGTGTGAGGTCCGAACTGATGAGCTTCAGACTGCTGAGCTTACGAGAGGTCTGCTCGCTTATGATGGAGACTGCAGCACGAGTGTCGACGTGGAATGTGATGGGAGTATTGTTAACCTCCACGTTTACTATTATTGGTCGAGCTTTTGGAGTTCCCACTGAAGAAAGACCCGACATTGGTTGAACATCTTTACCTGGGTCGTCATCGTTGTCCAGGACGTGGACGGTGGTTGACATGTGTCTCAGATGGCCGACCTTCTGTCAATTCAAACACACATTGTCCTTATTGGGACAAACACGACGGAAGTGTTGACCTCCGCACCCCAACATGCCTGAGTGGGCACCTTGTCACCCAAATGGAAGTCTTGTGACTGTGGCCCACGGTATTCCTGAGTGTTGTTTCTTACCAAAGGTTCTCAGCGTCTGAGGAGAACCGGATACCCTGTAGATTCCCGAGCTGACCTCCATGGTCTAACACTCTAACCGTTGACGACTCATACATCTTTGAGGCGACTGTTCGACAGCCGATGAGTTTTCGACCGCGTTGACGAATGCAATGTCCTCAAACTTGTTGCGAAGCATCGCAGAAACCATCTTCTGATTTTGTAAACTGGCAATAAATCCCTCCTTGAGCCTGGCAGGACACTCATCTCTCGTGAACTTGCGGGTGACAGGCAGATGTTTTGATCTTGCCACAAAATCAGCGACGCGTTCTCCCGAGTTCCTCGTCAAATTATCAAATTCATACCTCGCAAGTTGTGGCGATTTTTCAGGCTTTGTATCTTCATTCTTCTTCGGGACGATGGACTGGACATCAAGACCTCAAGGTCGTGTGGTGTTGATAAAACTATGGATGGTGTTGGTTATGGTGTTGTTGCTATGGGGGATTATGGTGTTGGTTTCCTGGAAGACATTGATTTTCTACCTGATGTTCAGTTCGGCTTTAGACATTGCCGGTCCACTGGTGATCTTTTGTCCCTCGAGACTGAGCATAAGCTTTCGGTATCTCTGGACAAGTGTTTGCCGTTATCTCTGAATTCTTCGCCGATCCCCACATTTCAGTGGTCCATGAGGGACAACCAATCAGATTTAATGACAACACAAGTTATACTTAATTCAGCAAAAAAACTCACATACTCAATCCACCCCAAGGGTATCGACACGAGGTTACTCTCGGCCTCTGATGGAATCTTGTTCTCATGTCTGGGCTGGAGCACCTGCTTGTGATCTCTCCTTCCTTGACCGAATCCAGTGGCGAGCTGTTCATCTGGTGGGGCATGACTTGGCGTCATAATCGTTTGAAACCTCTTTCCATCCGGTGATCCGTGGCTATGTTAAGTCTCTTCTGCAGATATCATCATGGAAGCTTCTCCTCCCTTGTTTCGAGCGATTTAAAGGTGCCGACTGCAATTTTTGATTCTGAATGGTGGTTCAATCATTTCAAACAAGGCCACATCAGCCTCCTCCTGGAGCAGAGAATACCAATTGCAAAGATCACGACAGCTGAGAAGATGTACAATCTTTATGGTTCAACAGCACCTGCCATTGTGGGTTGGACAAAGGGGATTGAGGAGACGGTGTGCAGTGCCGCCATGAACTGTGTACCACAGTTGCAACAACTGGGGTATCAAAAAATCGCACCATCTCGAACTCTGCATCCAAAGAAGCAAAATGTAACATCGCGACAGCCAAGCAAGGTGCTTGGTTAGATCGAGCTTGGATAGACCTTTAACCTTTGTGTTTACCTATGATGCAATTGCTCATTGCTCAAATCCATAAACAGCTAATGGATATATTTCCCACCGGACGAGTCTGCGAAAAGTGGGACGCCACGTGGCAAGAAAAATGATCATCGATGACGAGAAAAGCAGAGGTCTACGCTCGAGAGAACACCTGTGTTAGCCATCTGCCTCGATTGCAATAACATGACGGGGCCAGGACGTGAGAGCTTCCCGTCTCAAAGTTGGCATTCGTTTACCTACATGGTGGCCATCACTAAATTTGGGAAGGCCAGAGGTCCTAAAACTAAGTGGTGGGGTGTGGGACACCATGGTGTCCACAGAGGAAAAACAAAGTTCCAACTGGAGCAAAATTACGAGTTCCTCATCCATCCCACGCCGACGAACAAGGCTCCAACCTCAATGTAAGGCTCTCCAGAGGACCGTGCCGTTTCATTGTCTCAAGAACCCCCAAAAAAGGGTGTGAGTAGTTTTTCTTCTACTTCTTCCTGTCTGTAACACATTGCATTTGCACTTTGCATGTTCTCGGTGCATGTCATGAACACACCGCTGGTTTGCCGTCACGCACACCGGAAACTCAGGTGGTGAGAAAGCAAAGCAGGCAACGCCAATGCAGATCGAAATGATGGAGAAGATAACGTAGACCAGGAAAACCATGAAAAACCTTTTCCTCAACTTCCACAAACACCACCAGGTGGTCTCACGAGTCTCAAGGTGGTCATGAAAACAAATTTCAAACAACATTTATTACGGAATGTTTTGTTTGGAATAATTTCCCAGAACAATATGCAGCTGCACCTTTTTCTCAACAGCCCATTCTGATGCAAGGTGGATACCTGCTCGGACACCTGTTGCTCCTTACTCTCCATCGTCCATCGCACATTCACATCAGCCTCAATCGGGCTCTCCAACCGTACCGAGTATCAGCGAGGGAGATGTTTCCATAACCTATCTTCGACTCGTCAGGCAACGGAGTGCGATCGTTGCAAGCGAGACATCTGATTCTTCTGTCTGTTGATACCTTTGTGGTAATGGTGCACAGCTGCTTTTTGCATCGTCCAAATACCCCCAATAAATCATAATTCCATCCGTATCAATCATTCCATTCGTTTTCACAATGCACTGCAAGACGTCGGTATCACCAAGGAAGACCCTCACTCGAGCTCGGTGTCTCGAGCTTAAAACCTGAGAAATAAATAAACAAATAAACCAGGAAGGTCGGATCGACACGGGCAACGAGCAACGTGCAGTCTCAGTGGGAATCTTCGTCCTCACTGTCACCTTTGGAAAGTCCAGTGGTTGTGGTCTACCTTGAGAACTGCTCTCTCAATATGTCCATGGAGACCATCAAACATGTACTTTATGGGACAAGTTTACGGCCTGAATGTTAATTAATTCCACAGTTGATGGAGACACCACATACAACTACCATGATGGAGTGAGTCATCGATGTCGATGGATCTCATCGTGGACATCGGCTTCATCCATGACTGAATAATCCCACCCTGGATGCGCAAGGTTGACCGCAGGTCGCACAGACGAACGGTGTGTCTGGTGGTACGACTACAACATCGTTGGTGTCGCTTCACTCCGGCTGCTTCAAGGCGATGTTCTTCAAAGACCGTTGTTGCAGGGAGAGTGGCAGAGGTTCCCTTTTTTTGGCTCTCGTTTCCCACTTTTCCATTCCGATATTGCGTGACTTGAAGTTAGACTTGAGGATGTCCTCACATCGCTTGCGCTGCTGGCCACTTCTGTTGTGGACCCCTACCTTTAAACGGCCAGAGAGGATGTCCTTCGGTATTCTGGTGTCCATTCGAGCCACATGTCCGGTACAACAGAACTGCTTTGCACTGATGAGGTAGTCATTGTCCTTGATCTGACAACAATCAAGGTCATCTATATTAGAGACCAGGTCATGCCATTTAATGTTGACATGTTGTCCACAGGCATCGAAGATGGAATTGGTCGAGGCGTTTTAGATGTTGGAGATAGGGAGTCCAGCTTCAGCAGCCACACAGCAACTTGGTTCGCACGACCGCCAGGTCGTCTGTGATTTTGACGGAGAGACGGATTCAATGATCGCTCTACCATGTGTGCTGCTGCTTGCTGAATGCTGTGCTGGCCTTGCCAATTCTGGTGGTAACTCCATCATCAATTGTAGCGTTTTGGGC
Source organism: Eptatretus burgeri (assembly GCF_056783735.1). Taxonomy (NCBI): domain Eukaryota; kingdom Metazoa; phylum Chordata; class Myxini; order Myxiniformes; family Myxinidae; genus Eptatretus; species Eptatretus burgeri. Next base: position 10,083 of record NW_028222852.1, on the reverse strand, counting down.
TGGTGTGGCGCCACAGAATGTAGTAAACAGGTGTGGTGCCACAGAAATAAGACACAACCACCCTCGGTGGTTGGGCAGATCGAGAACGCACTTGGCCCTTGAGGGTGCAACCGAGGGGAAAATCGCCCTTCACACAGGACCATGCTCTCCGTTCCGGAGGAGAAACCGCTTTGACTTTTTGGAAGTATCTTGCTGAGTGTGTTGTGGTTGAGCCTGTTGAGAAGGACGTGAGCCAGCATCATCCCCGCGGTGCAAAGGAAGGATATGCCCCGGTGGTTGTCACAACTGAACCCATCGCCTTTCCTTTTCGGCAGATGAGCGATTATGGCGTCCTTGAAATCTTGGGGGACAGTCCCCTGTCTCCAGATGGTCTTGAGGAGGTGGACTGGATGTTTGCTGAAGCTATTGCCCTCATCCTTATATCCCTCACCTGTTGTGGCGTCACCCTCAGAGGCCTTGCAACTGGACATTTGCCCGACGGCACGCAATGTCTCGACAGACGTGGGGGGGCCAGAGCAAGGTTTTACTTGATTGGTAATTGAGGAATTTCGAAGATCAGCCAGGTATCTACAAATGATGGACAATTGACCACATCATTAAAATGTTCTGCCCAACGGCTTTCCATCTTCTTGGTTATCAGCCTGGTATCGTCTTTAGAGTGGAGAGGTGTCATATCCCTCATTCAGGGACAGAATACAGCTTTGAGACCATAAAAGGAGCGTTTTGACTCCTTACCATCCATCACCTGCTGTCCATCGATGACCTTCTGCATCCACCAGTCTACCTTCATGCACCGTCGTCTCTTTCTCACTTCGTTTTTTTCCATGACGATGGGAATCTTTCTTGTTGGATAAGGACTCGTTTCGCAATCAATCCAAATGATTGGATTGCATCCGATTCAGTAGGGTCTTGGCGATGGTGTCGTTCTCATCAAACCGGTCCTCATGCTTCCTTATTACGAAGCCTAAAGTGTCTGCAGAGCAGATGGATGTGATGTCTTTCAACTGCTGCCATCACGTCTACACGCCGCACTCTCCACGCACATCTTGTCTGGGGGGCTTTTCAAACGAATGCAAGGCGAGTCTTTATTTTATTTATTTACGAGCAATACCATCCGTCACATCGCTGAAGGAAATACCGAAGGGGAGAGAGGTGGGACAGTGAAGAGGTGGAGGGGAAAAGCCAGATGGGGTAGGGGGAGCGAGGAGAGGTGGGGGAAGGAAGGACAGTGTGAGGGGAGAGGAAGCGAAGACATATGTGCGGAGTTCCCTTTGTCTGCATGCAAAGTTTCAGGTTGCTCGGTTTTATGGTTTTAGAGTTATGGAAGAGACACACACACATCGCCTTTTTTAGCATGAAGGCAAAACATTCGCGATGCCAACCCTAACCCAAACAGGCATAGCAGTTCAGATTTTTTTTTTAACTTTTGTTTTTGTATGCCAAGTCGAGGTATGGAAGAGCTAGTACTGGTACACTGAACGAATCAGAACACAACAGAACAAAAGGAACTGCAGAGAGAGGGAGAAACAATGGCCAAGACAGAGGGAAGCTTTTATTTTTTTGCATACCTTGTCGAGGCTCGTATGAGAGGTAACACACAACGCACAGCAAGGGGGGCATGAGACAAGAGGGGCGCGAGTTGGAAGGACAAAACAGTGGGGAACAGAGACATGAGGAATCTGTGGAAGGGAGAGGGATGGGGTGGAGAAAACGGGGAATACAAGATGGACATTACATGGACTTTCAGGAAGGAAAACAGGGAATTTGAAGGAGGTGGGGATGGGTTAGATTAACGTGGGTAGAAAAGATCGAGGATTTGGATGGGGGTGGATGATAAGAGGTGGTGGTGAACAGCTGTTTTGAAGGCCTGGAGGGAAGAATGGGATTGAAGAGAGAGTGGGAGTTTATTCCAAAGGAGGGAAAAAAGAGGATTGATTGAAAGAGTGAAGATGAGCAGTGATTCGTGATTTTGGTTGTTTTACCAGAAGGGGGTTGTTGGTGGACCTTGAGCACCCTGCGGAAATGTGGTGGGGACAAATCACAGACAGAGCAGGGGGGGCGAGACTGGAGAGGAGACGGTGGAAGACAGAAAGACCACCGACCTGCCTGCGGTGAGAGAGTGAGAGGCCCAAAGACTCAGCCTCACCGCGGGAGATACCAATGATCCTGAATGCCTTGGTTTCCACAGCGTGAAGCCGAGAAGGGTGGGAGGCAGGAGCACCAGCCCAGAGGGGAGAGCAGTACTCCATCAGGCTGCGGACGAAAGCTTTGTATGTGGTCAGGAGCTCAGGTGGGCTGAAGAAGGACTTTGCACGACGGAGGATTCACAGTCGGTGACTGGCTTTGGAAGCCAGGTTGGAAATGTGGCTTTCCCAGGAAAGATCATGGCAGATCGTGAGATCCATTAGCTTGAAATAAAGGACTTCTTTCACAGGATTGCAAACAATGGGTGTGGGGAGGAATGGGGTGCAGGAGAGGATGCATGTGGTGGACAAGATGGATCCAGAAGAAAACTCAAGCAGATAAAACTTGGAATTTGGAAGGAGGTGGGCTATAAAGGGGTTAACGAGGGTAGAAAAGATCATGGTTTTGGATTGGGGACGATCTGAGATGGTGTTGAACAGTTGGCTTGAAAACTTGCAGGGAAGAACGAGATGAAGAGAAAGTGGAAGTTGGTTCCACAGGTGGGAAAAACGAGGAACGAATGAGTTGAAGTGAGCAGTTGTCCTGGATTTAGTTAGTTTCACCAGAAGGTGGTTGATGGTGTACCTTGTGTGTCTCCCTGCAAGAACCTGGGGGTGGGGATGTACAAAGCACGGAAAGTGCAGAGTTTGCAAGGCCAGGCAGGAGGCGGTTGAAGACAGGGAGACCACTGACTGGTCCACGTTGGGGAAGTGATGGAACCATTGACTCAGCCTCGTTGCAGGAGATTCCAATAATCTTAAAAAAGCCTTGGTTTCCAGGGCGACAAGCCGAGCAAGGTGTGTGAGGCAGGGACAGGATGCTAGATAGCCCAGAGTGGAGATCAGTTCAGTCATCAAGCTGTGGATGAAGGCCATTGTAAGGTGAATAGGAGTTCAGGTGTGCCAAGGAAGGACTTTGTACTGACGGAGGACGTCCAAAGGCTTTGCAGGCCAACTTTGAAATGTGGTTTGCACAAGAAAGGTCATGCTTGACAGTGAGACCCTGGAGTTTGAATGTCTGACTTCGCTCAGAGATTTGTTGAGAAAGTAGATAGGGGTGTGGAGTTGCCATATGGTCCTTTCGGAGAGAGATAGTGAGAGTGTGAGATTTGTCAGGATTGAAAGACATCTTCCAAGGTTTGACCGGCTTGTGATTTTTGTCAAGGTCTGAAAAGAGGGAAGAGGCTGCAACCTGCCTGTAAGAAGGATGAGGGATGTCATGGCAGAGTGTGGAGTCATCAGCAAATAGATAAAGAGGATCGTCCAGAGAGTCAGAGATCATTAATTAAGGTCAGGAATAGGATTGGGCTGAGAACACTTCCTTGAGGGACTGCATCCTTGACAGGGAGAGGAGATTCCGTTGAGGATTTGAGGATGAGAGGATTTTGAGGATGAGAAGGATGAGATGAGAGGATTTTTGAGGATGAGAAAGGATTCCGTTGAGATCCACACGTTGGCTGCGAGAGTCGAGGAACTCAGTGAGTCATGAGTGGAGTTGGCCTTGGATGCTACAGGCGGAGAGTTTGGAGAGTAAGACAGGATGCGAGACTGTATCAAAAGGACGAGACACGTCCAGACAGACGGCCCTGATCTCCTGTCTGGCATTGAGGACCTCCACCCGTTGTTGGGTGAGTGGAAGCAGCATGTCCAAGGTCGAGTGACCTGGTCTGAAACCAAATTGGTGATCTGAGATGAGGTTGTTGGAGAAGAGGAATTATTTCACATTGCGTTGATGGATTCCATGACCTTGCTGATAAATGGAACGAAGCTGATTGGTCTTGAGTTAAGGGGGATCAGTTTTTCCACCTTTTCATTCAGTGCAGTGATGTTGGTGGATTACCAAGCAAATGGAAGATGACCTCGCATGAATGACAGGGTGAAAAGGGCAGAGAGAGAGGATGGGAAAGAGCAGCAGAGAAGGTTGTTAGGACATGTGAGCTGATGCCGTCTGGTCCAGTGAGCAGAGTAAGAGTGGACGGTTGAAAGAACCTTCTCCACCTTCTCAGGTGCAAAAGATATGCCGATGGCATCTCGGAGCAGTTGGGTACGAATACTCCATACTCCGGAGACAGACTTAACGAGATACCAGCAGGTTGTAGAGGAGGGAGAATTACTTCTTGATCTCCTCTGGAGTTGTCATCGTGGTCACAAAAGGTGCACAACAGCCCTGATGAGCATCGCGCGACGGCCATGTGTGACATAATGACACGAGTCTGGCGTTTCCCCCCCTTGGGATTGGACTGGAGCGAAGCTGCAATCGATGTTCGATTCCCAAAAGGCAACAGCTGCTTGCCTATTGTGCTGTTCTGGCTTTCCGATCCGACATCACGTGAACCCAGCTCCGACTTCCTCCAAGTACGCCTCATCTGGAAGGCGTGTCTCACTGAGAGCTGCGATGTTCGCATTGTGACGAGCAAGCTCCCTTCCCATTGCAGTTCTACACTTGTGTCTTGTGCTGTGGTCCTGAAACACGCACACATTCCACAACACCAATTCCAGGTGGAGTTTGACTTCATTTTGATTTATTTATTTATTTGTTGTTACAACCGCAGAGCTGGATACCCATCCGTCCATGGCTGGCCAGTCGGGTGGGATGGGGCAAGCGATGTTGACGAGTTGTTCTGTCCCCCCCCCTTCTCCCATAGGAGAGAGCGGTGCTGACTCTGAAGAGCCCTGCTGTCACACAAGCAGGACACAGACGCCAATGTTGCCTCTGGTTATGGATGACCATCCATTATTCTCGGGCCGCTTGCGTGCGGGTTTGTGAGTGGAGATTCCCAGCATGATCCTCAATCTGTCCCCACCGCCACTTGTCCATCGCCGCAGGACTTGGAAGGTGTGTTGGGGGAGAGGGGGGTGGTGACGTCAAGTCCACGATACACCTGCACGATGGATCGATTTAAGTGAAGGTTTGTGTTTGACTACATATCCCCACCCTCTCTCTTTCCTGTACAGACCATGCGTCCGGAGGTGTGCGGTGGCCCCACATGCTGGATGGTGTGCAATGGGTGCAAAAGGCTGACCAGAAAATTGAGGGGTTCCGTCATCAACCGCTCTTCAAGGCCAAGGTGAGTCCAGCTTCCTGTAGAAGTGCGCTACACTACCATGTTAACGACCAACGTAGTCTTTCAATGACACGTGACCCACGTATGCGGTGGTTTTGACCAATTGTCGGTGCATGTCCGCACGCCGGCGGCCCATAACACGGGGTCTTTGGGGAGCCACTCCTCCAGCCAGATCTCGTTGCAAGGTCAGGCGATCCAGGTTGCAACACGAGGATGCAGAGTCGGCAGGATGTGAGAGGCGATTCGCTTGTAAAGGACTGATGCCTCCACTCCTGCAGCACGGGACATGTTTCGTGCTGGAGCGGAGATGAAAGGATTCCGACGAGAGCCGCTCCTTGGCGACGAGAGTCGATGAAGTCAGGAAGCCGTGCGTCGAGTTGACCTTGGATGCCGTGTGCTGTAATGACCTCTGACCTTTTAATTTTTCGAGTCCTCCTGCTGAGTCCTTCTCATTGGGTTTTGCTGAAGTTCATTTCGTTCCCAGTCATGGGTCTCGTGATCCATCTGTTTCCTCTATCACCTGTTTACCTCCTTTCTGGATCCTCATCTTCGTTTTCTTAAACCCCATGAATCAGTCAGTTAAGTTTCCTTCTATCCCCGTCCTTCGCCTTGTTCTTGTTCATCCACAACCTTTTTCACTAATCCACACTAAACACTCATCCACACCACGTACATGTTCAGCGTTTCCATCTCGTCTCGCCCGCTTTACCCTCCCAGCAAATTGGAAGCAGCTTCGTGAGATCCGTCGCACAACCAATTAATTAATTGTTTTTCTCTCCCAGCTTTGTCTCCGACGATGGAACACTCTCCGATCTGTCCGATGACATTCCCGACGAACGGATGGATCACGTGATCCCGCAAGCCGATCGAATCAACGGGACACGCTCGACAAAATGGACGAATCCATTTCTGAATTCCACAAGGAGAGAGACATCATGGGTTCTCGGTTTGACAACGTCCCATCGAGCACTTTCAAACCAGGATCCGTACTCGAACTCCCTGAGGATGGTTTTGGTGTGAAGAAGCGGGAGAGCGGTACGAGAGCCATTGTCGTCCAACGAGGCCGAAATAAACGATGCCGAAATATCGACTCGAGACAGGTGAGACACGTTTAATTCAATTATTAATATTCAAAGCTGTCACGTGGTGTGTGTGTTCATGATTTACACATGTTGTTTATGTGTTAATGGGAGATAAAATCAACATGTTCTGTTTCCTTTTTTTTAAAATCCGCGGCTCATTTTGAAAACTCAAACTCGATCGCTGAAGATGAAGAGTTGGTGGATGAGGTGGAACGTCAAGCTCTGACCGACCATCATCACCGAGTGAAGGGAATTCATGAATTTGTTTGAGGATTTCAAATCTCAAAACGGTTCGTCAGCACTTTCACGATGACGTGATGGATTGCTTCGAGGAACTGCCGGACGAACACAATCGAGCCCTTTGGTGTGAACCTGAAAAGGTGTGGGGCCATGCTCAAAAAGCGTCGTTTGGAGATGGTGGTTCGAGCAGGTATGCGGAAGGTAAGAGTTCTGCCTCGTTAAACGATAGCTCGATTAAGATACAATGCAGCCAAGAAATGTCTCGTGAAACCCACTTGTTTGTTTTATTTGCAGAGTTAAACAATGGAGCGACGCGGTAAGACGGACACTTGCACTGTCGAGCCGTTACCATCGATCACACCTCAGCACCAGGTAAATGCTTTCTCAGGAATCTTGCGTGTACCCCAGGGGACAATGCCATCCCCCCACCTGCCCCCTTCACCTCCCAAAGAAGCAGTCTGCGAATAAATACCTGTATGTCAAGCCAGATGTTGGCTTAACGGTTAAGCTGGCTGTCCTGACATCATAGTGTCTTGAATTTGAGCCCCTGTTGGGTTCCGTTAAAATAACACCAGGTATGAAATAACACACACTCGGCTTGTCGTCCTTCCGAGGTCGGTGACAGGAGTAAAGCTTACTGGTAACAGGGCACTGCGTGCTTCCAGAAATGATGCAACCAGCAGCCATCGCAGTTTATAAATTCCTTGTGTGTGTGTGTGTGTGTGTGTGTGTGTGTGTGTGTGTGTGCTGTGTTTGCAGAATTACTCTGTGTCGAGAAGAAGAACGGACCAAGAACTCAACATGGATGAAACTGCAGAACTTTCACAAAAAAAGGAAAGCATGGAAGTCAAGGACTCTGAATGGGGGGGGGAGGGGGAGAGGGGGGGTCCAGGGGTATGACCCTCGGAAAAGTTTGAAAATTTGATGTGAAAATATTCATTCTGGGCCTGATCGTGTCCAAATCGTAACCACACAAAATCTATATACAAGGGACCTGACCGTGCCATGGCTTCAGACTTCAGTGCATGCTGAATCAGCTCCTGTGGAGACAGCAGCAGCAGCAGCAGCAGCACTGAGCTACAGAACCTCAAGAGTATGCAGGTAGCCAAGCTAAGCAGCGCCAGCCAATCAATGAGGTGAAGCGCTTCCAGGATATGCGCTCAACTGGTACGAGTGAAGCATGCTGGGGGATCCTGGGATTTCCCATGAGAGCACTACCACCCTCCAGCGCTTCAACTCCCTGTGCACGTGGAGAACCAGCAGGTGGTGACCTACCCTGAAGGTGGTGCTCGCCAAGCCGCAGAGCAGCCACCACGCCGCACTGCACTGACTGCATTCTTTAAATACAATGCACAGAACCCAAACTGCCTAAAAGCAAATAACCTGCGCTGTGTAATTTTGTGCTGGGACCTCGCGTGGTCCCAGCACAGTTGTCACTGTGCACCCGGTGTCTGGGGATGAGTTTTTGACACCTGCACAATAAATGGTCACACCTGTGAGAGCTACCAAGAGACGTGTCACCAGCTTGGATTACTACAAGATGATGGAGAGTGGGGGCTGGTGCTGCAGGATGCAGCAGCAATGCACCGGTGCCCCCAAATCAGGGATCTTTTTGTTACACTGCTGTGTTTGCTGCCACCACACTTCCTCTACCGTAAGCCAGGCCATGACACTGATACTGCTGAGAAACCTCAAACCTCATGAATGCCAGTGAAATGGTACAAGGCTCCTGCTTCGTACCGTTCATCATGGGCGCCCATTGGAAGCAGAAATAACAGGTGCTGACAATGCTGGTCCTATTGTACACGTCCCACGCATTGCACTGGCACCAAGTGAAGGCGACTGCGCGTTTTCATGGCGATACCGGCAGTTCCCCATTCGGGTGGCTTTTTGCAATGGCAATCAACAAAGCCCAGCGACAGACACTCAAGAAGTTGGGTGTGTGGTTGGAAGATTCAGTCGTTAAACGTGGCCAGCTCCATCTGGCAGCATCAAGACTTGGCCACCCCAGACCAGCTATGCTTGGCTATAAAGCAGGCACAGCATGCTGTGACACCACAAGGAATGTGGGACATACAGAAGTGCTGTGATGTCGGAAAACTGTGACGTGAGAATATTTGTGATGAAATAAAATAAAAAATATCAATTTTATTTTTTCAATAAAAAGGCCCTTTTGGGCTTCCTTGCGACCATGAGAGCAGCTTTCAGTGGTTTGTACATTTTGATATATATATATATATATATATATATATATATATATATATATATATATATATATATATATATATATATATATACATATATATATATATATATATATATATATACATACTTGATGTTGGTTGGAGTGGTGGGCTTGGGATCCCAGGATCCTGAGTTCAAATACCACTCTCCTGTTGAATTAATACCAGGTGGGGTTGACTCTGCCTGTCATCCTGAGTTTGGCAAAATGAGTGCCAGCTTGCTGGTATCCTGTGTCGGAGTGGCGACCCGTCCAGGATTGCACCCGATAGCCAAGAAGACTGCTTCGGCAGCATCAATGCTCCACACAGAGTATAGCCCCGACAGATGGATTCACACAAAATGGATGTTTTTGTTAACATTTATGCAAAATGGACTTCAACAACTGCACAAAATGTATTTGAACAACTGGATTGTGCACGTCACGCTCTCTGACGTGCTCAAATTGTGTGACGTGTCGAAATTTCCCGAACGACCACGAGCAGGAACATTTTCATGAATGCTTGGATGTTCTCATTCTCACGGGCCTGACCCGGAATCACCAAGTGAGGGGTGGAAATCATCAATGTCGTCCATCGGCTCAGGCGGATGCTTTTTCTTTCCCGGGTAATTGTTTCCATAAACGGAAGAACTGCGTGAGGACAACAAAAAAGAGAGAAGTTACAACACAACAACCGAAGAACGTTCATTTAATCCAAAAAATTGAACTCCGTCCGTCCCGTCACATCAAGCGAAGTACCGGTTCTATCGGTTGGGTCATCAATGGAAGGTCATCACGTTAAATACAAAGTGAAATACCAAGTGAAAGCAAAGTCAGGGTCCTCCAGCAGGTTCATTTGTTTAAGTGGAGGCAAGACTGGGTAGGTGAGAGGAGAGACAGTGATAAGAACCTTGTATAGGAACTGTGCACGAACTTGCCTTCTTTCATGCCGGAGTCATGAAACCTTGTCTGCTGGAGCTATGAGTTCTGTGTCCTCAATGAGTTTCATTGTGGTGATAGTTGAGATAACAGAACGCAGAGAATTGTCCAAAAATATTCAAAATTCCAAAAAAAACCGTTCTTTTTCGACCACAACGTGGTGGTGCCTTAAGTGTGTCTCTGCATCATGTTCATCCTCCGTCCCTTCCGTCTCTTCAAATGGCAGCACAGCCGACTCCGCTCGTTAGTTTTTCACTAGCACGCTACATTAGTTCTTTGTGCCCTTTATGACGTCATTATAAACAGTAAGTTTCCTGTTTGACCGCCAAGCACAGACAGGGTAACTGAAGCAT
>NW_028222851.1:12500-25000 GCF_056783735.1 Eptatretus burgeri | reverse complement strand
GAGGATGCCCATTCGGCGACTGGCTTTGAAGGCCAGTTTGGAAATGTGGCTTTCCCAGGAAAGATCATGGCAGATCGTGAGACCCAGAAGCTTGAATGAAAGGACTTCTTCAAGAGCATTGTTGAGAAATTGGATGGGGGGGGGGGGCGGTCTTCCAGATGGTCCTTTCAGAGAGACATTGTGAGAGTGTGAGATTTTTCAGGCTTGAAAGACATGTTCCACGTGTTGGACCAGCTTGTGATTTTATCCACATCTGCAGAGGGTGAAGAGGCTGCTGCTTGCCGATCTGTGGGATGAACCTTAACCCTTATCACCTTCCTTTTGATTAATTTCCTCAATTATATATTTTTTTAATTTCCCCAATTTGTTCCCATCTGAGTGAAGTTTTTTCTTGAGCCAAGATTTTTAAGAAAGAGAACATTAATTTTTTTCCTTTGAAAATACTCTTGGATATAATTGGAATGTGGCTTCTTGTGTCGTGTTTTTTGTTGCTCAAGGTGAGTGTGACAATTCCCAATGGATGACTCTCAATAATTTGGTACCTGTTCCATCTCATTACAGAAAATCGAGTCACCCTTCGAAGAGTTAACGCCATACCACCCTCCAGCAATGCTGAGCAAATCATGTGTTTCCCTCTTATCGTCCATGATTTGTGAGAATGCAGCAATGAGGATCTCCATGCAGGTCGGTGACCACAATGAGAGGCAGTTTTGGAGATTTTATTTTGAATCCACAACCGAGTTCTGCAGTATGGTCTGGGCCGCCAATCTTGTGTTGTGTTATTGCTGTGGTATATATTTTATAGTATATATTGCTGTGGTATATTTTGAAATGTTATGCGGTGTTTTTTCTGTGATTCCGAAACTTTATTGCACAATGTTTTGTCTTCAGGAAATAATGGACCACAAATGGTTTGGGAATTTTCCAGGAACACCTTGGAGAAACAATGGTAAGTCGTGCTCTCATTTGGTTTTTCGATGGATGCATAATTGGAAATACTGGTGGGCACTCCTGCCCTCTGAGCCAGAGTACCCTTCTTCGCCTACCTTGGGTGGGTAATGTACTGTGTCACAATCTTGGAAAAAGCACTTTGTCATTCATGAAAGAAATTTTTATTGAGCACAAAAAATCATCAGATTAATGAACAGGATGTGTAACACCGGCTTCCACCAGAGGTGGTGCTATTTCCCCCACTTTCCATTTTGGAGTGAATTTCGGTGACAGCCGTGTTTTCTCCATGAAAGCAGGAAGAGGGAAACTCAGTCACAATTGAGAAGTAATTTTCAGAAGTTGGTGCACGCATGATTTGATCATAATTTGATCCTTTCTGTGACTCTCTTAAAGCATGTACTTTCAAAGGTGGATTTTCTTTTCCATTCCAATTGTCATAAAGATATCGTTTTATCACATTTTCTAAATATTTGGGAGAATTGACTTGCTGGAAGAGGAATCTCTTTGCAATGAATCTTGTTCACTGGGATACATACAACAAAGAAACACAAGGAACTTTGATGCAGAAGGAGGAAATTCAGTCCATTCAGCCTGCACAACATCTGCACCACATCAATTTATTCAATCAAACAGTTTATCAACTTAACTTCACTTTCTTTTCAAGGCTCATAATTTTCTGGCTATTATAAGGGAGCAACCTCAACCAATGCAGGATATGGTTGTTCAGACGAGCCAAACGATGGGACTTCAATCTGCCCTCTCTTCACAGCTTGCTTTCCCAGTTTGTAAAGTTCATCTGAAGAAGGGTAACTTTCATTTATTCCGTAAGGCTTGCAACACATATGTATCCATCCTGGGCCAAGCTCGAAATCATGAAGTTACAAATCTCAAGGCTGAACTCTCAAGCTCATCTCCTACCTCAAAGTCATGGTGGTGCTTTGTCAAGTATTCTCTGGTGTTTGCTCCTCTTTTATCACCCCTCCCCCCCCTCCACTCCCCCCAATCACCTCAACTGGTGTAACTGCAGAAGCAAAGGCAGATGGTCCAATCTCTGTCTCTGCCTCCAACTCTTGGGTCGCAAACCCATCCTGATCTGTCCCTGTGGCACCCCGACATACCAACCCTCACTTTGACTTTGTACGCTACTCACCTGAGAAGGCAGAGAAATTGCTCTCTGGCCTTGACCCTGCTTCGGCATCGGTGGCCATGTTCTCAAATCCTACAAATCTGGTGTTGCTTCCTTTCTATCTGCACTGTTCAGTCTGTCCTCCTTTGGCACCCTCCCCTCTGCTTCAAGGTCAGCAAATATCACTCCCATCCACAAGAAAGGGATAAAAACAGACCTGACCAACGAATGGCCAGTGAGCTTGTTTACAATTGCAAGCAAAGTCATGGAATCCATCATTATTGCTGTGGTCCAGTCCGTCCTGCTTTCAAACAACTTGATCTCCAACCATCAGTTTGGATTCCGTCCTGGTCCCTAAACTCCGGATATGCTTCTTCTCCCATCTGAGCAGTACGTGGAGGTGCTAAATCTGTAATTCAGACCGTTTTTCTGGACATTTCTCGGGCATTTGATGCAGTCTGTCATTCTGCATTGTTTGCACAGCTCTCTGGTTTTGGTATCGGAGGCCGCCTTCCTTCCTGGACTCTTGACTTTCATGTAGTCAGTAGGTTGAAATCAATGGAACCCTCTCCTACCCTCTTCCAATGGAGGCTGGAGTTCCCCATGGCAGTGTTTTGGGCACAGTTTTGTTCCTGCATAAATGACCTATCTGATCCCCAACCATCTTTTCTTGCTCGTTTCAGTGTGTCCTCCCAACCTCCTGTTCCTCTTGTTCTCTTTATTTTCTGCCTTGATTTTTGTCCTACTCTTCAACCGACCTTGCTCTTATCTGACCCACTCCTGTCTAGAAAAAAGTAAAATCTCCATGAGATCCCTTTGTAATCTCCTTTATAATGTCTCAAGTCCTGTCTCCTTCATTCACTGTTCATAGCTTTGTCTATCAAGTCACAGAATCAATATTGTCATTGTACACTGACCCCTCTCTGAGGCAGTCAAGTCCTTCTTCAGATGTGGTGACCAAAAGTGCACGTAATATTGTACATGAGACCTCACTAAACTCTGATACAATGTTCAAACCACCTCTTTTGATTAATAATTTAACCCCTTGTAAATACAAACAAAAACCCTATTTGCTCTCCCGACTTGGCACTGCGCAGTCTGCTTACCCCCGCCCCCATATCTATTACCACCCCCAGATCCCTCTCCTCTTCGACACGTTCCAAGATTGCCCCTTATCACATGTAATCCACACTTTTATAATTCTTACCCATCCCCAGCCCTTCACATTTGTTACGTTTACCCTTTGAACCCGAGCGGCCGTTTTTCCTGCTGCGATTCAAACCTCCACATTCCTGAACAGCCATATTTTTCTCCAGGGAGCCCAGGGTGGGCAAGCCAAAATTCCAAGGAGCTCAGGCTTCAAAGGGTGAAACTGAATCTGCCAAATCTTTTGCTCAATGTGTGAAAACAATTTGACTTTTCAAAATCTCATCAGCTCCCTCTCTGCTCTCAACCTGACATCAAAGCTTTATGTCATCTGCAAATTAATAATCCAACACCTAACACCATGGTACAAATCATCGATGTAAATGTTGAATAATAATGGTCCAAATACCGATCCCTGGGATACCCCAGGACTTACCTCCTGTCAGTCATAATTATTTGATGGTTCCGATCACCATGGCGGTTTTCAATCCAGTCAGTCACCTGACGAACCACTCCGCAGGCTCTCACCTTACTATGTCTGACAACTTTCTTTGTGGTGCCTTATCAAGTTCCTTCTGAAAATCGAGATAGACCACATCCATTACCCCTTTTTATCCAATCAGACACTGCTTCATGGAACCCGAATTCAAAATGAACATGACCTCCCTTTAATCCATGATGAATGACTGCATGCATGTCGTTGAAATTTACCAAAATGTTTCGCCATCTGATCCCAAATTAACATCTCCAACATCTTTATGGAGTTAATTGAACAGGTCTGTTGTTTTCTGATTCGATGGTGTCTTTGTAAATAGTTAGAGGTTGTCAGTAATATCTCAATCTGTTACATGCCAACCCTAGTCAATATATTTCAATTTTGGTGTCCTCAAAGGTGTTGATAAACAGGATGGACGACAATGTCCCCGAGTCATCGCAAGACCTTAAAGGCACCTGGGATTCTGACCAACCAAGATCTTTCATTGGTCTGACCCTCACAGACTTTCATAATTGCATAAGCCAGATGGTCAATTAGGTAAAAACAGGATCAAAGTGTGGCTCGGAGATGAGACAGTCGTTTGAAAGCTGCAGGTGTAAGGCCGACAAGGAAAAAGACCAAGGAAAGAGCCATTCCCACCAGTTTGTAATGAGCATCCAGCCCAATGACACAGCCCAAGGGCAGAGGAGAGGTCATCATCTGCAACCCACAGACCCCCTATTTTTTCATTGTTCACTCTCAATGACTCGTCCTTTACACTTCACTGCTCAACCCGATCACGAACACATTGTTGACATTTGACATCTTCTCCATGCTACCTCCTTCCCACTTCCTGCCTGATTTTTGCTTTCTGTCAGCAAATGCCTGATTTATTTTCTCACGACACACCCTCTCTGTTGCCTTGAATGTTATGGGATGCCAATTGTGAACTTCATCGTCTGATCTCTCTGTCTCTCTATCTCCCTCTTTCACTGATGGTCCACACTCATCACAGAGCGTCGGTGTCATCGAAGCAGCTTCTTGAGCAAGGGTTATATTTGGTGGTTTTCCGTCACCTTCTGAGCAGTCGTTTTGGTCGGAATTTGTAACTTCGCCATGGTGCCGGCGATAGCTTGCCTTCTCTTCATGAAGGAGTGAACATCATCACTCATCATTTGTTTAATTTGCCATTGAGGATCCCAATTTTACCCCTGATTAATTTTTTCTTCTTCCATCATTCACGTATTCAGCAAAATTTAAGGAAAATCTTTTCTTTTTGAAAGGACTTGAACTACCGACTTGCTTTTGTTGAGTGTACCGACAACGGTTACACTTAACAGGGCTCTCAATACAAGAATTGATCAACTTGTAGAAATATGTGTTAAAAGCCGGGATGGTATCGATATCTTATAATACATCTGATCAGGTCATAAGATGTTGGAGTTATGATCACCGCGTGGCTCGTCGATCGATTCATGAGGAACAAGTTCTTTGGTGAACCTTGTCCTCACATCAGAGATATTGTCATGATGCTGTTTCTTCATCTGTGTCATGGAGGTGTCGCTGTAAATGTCCACTTTATGGAGACATTGAGTGTTTGAAGTGAAATCTTCTTTTGAAATTCAGCGATGATCATGATGTGATCACATCACCTGAGTGTGTGCAATCATCACGATGAGAATTTATGACAATAACTAAAAACCCCATGCTCGTTCACCGGAGGGGACAACACATTTGAGCTCCATCTGTCCATCCCACCTGTGGTTTTTCAGCCTTTACTCCCCATACCCTTTAACATATTGACCTGAAACTTTGTGCACGGCTTTATTATGATAAGTTGCAGAACAAGTTCGAGTTTCACAGCGTTTCATCAATTTTTTTTGTGGAGTTTTACCATTTTTAAGGCCCTGTCACACCTTGACGATTTAGCCAGTGTATGCCTGACGTATGCAAAATTTGGCGAAAACGCTGGCACACGTCGAATACGTTATGGGTTAGTTTGTATACGTTAAGAGCACGCTGGCATACGTCATAGTACGCTGGCATATGTCGTAGTATGCTGGCATACGTCTTTGTACGCTGGCATACGTCTTAATATGCTGAGGTGATAGACAAAGTTTCCATGCTTGAAATTTTTCGACGTATGCCAGCGTATGACTCGCACGTTCTGCATAACGCTGACCATAAGTTGAAGGCACGTTACGTGATCGTTGACACACGTCCACACACGTTACTTGTAAGTTACTCATAAGTCGAAACACATCAAGGTAATGGTTTGCGTCAGTGTGCCAGACTCCCTGGTTTTTTTATTTTTTATTTTTCTTCGGTATGATGGTGATGTTGACACTTCGATTTCTCGTGCGGTTATCATATAATATCATTAAGAGGCTTCCGCTCAACGATTTAAATCATTACCGCACTAGAAATCGAAGTGTCAACATCACCGTCATACCGAAGAAAATAATAACAATAATAAAAACCAGGGAGTCTGGAACACTGACGCTAACCATTACCTCGACGTGTTTCGACTTATGAGTAACGTACAAGTAACGTGTGTGGACGTGTGTCAACAATCAAGTAACGTGTGTCAACGATCGCGTAGCGTGCCAACAACTTATGCCAGCGTATGCGGAACGTGTGTCATTCGTCGAGTACGTCGAGAAATTTTCAACATGCTGAAAATTTCTCGACATACTTGGCGTATGATGACGTATGACAGAAACCCATGACGTATGCCAGCGTGCTTCAGCATGCTCTAAACGTATACAAAACTTAGCCACAAGGAATTCGACGTGTGCCAGCTTGGTTCGACAAATCTTTCATACGTCGGCATACGCTGGTTAAAACGTCAAGGTGTGACAGCGGCTTCACATTTCGATGTCTAGTGTGGTTATGATTTGAATCGTCGAGCCGCAGCCTATGAATAGCCCACGCCACGTGATCGTCGGCGATACGCTGCCGCGCTTTGCATAAGTTAGACTGTTGTTGGGCATAGGTTGTGAACGCCAACAACACGCTCAGCATTCGTTGGTTTAAGTTACCTATATGTGATTAAAACGTTCTGTGTACATTACTAATACATTATGCAAACATCCAACATGTTATTATACGCCCAAAACTGAAAAAAAAACATCAATAGTTCACCGTACGCCAGCGTTTTCCATACATTTTGAGACCTTGCCATATGCTGGCTAAAACGTCAAGGTGTGACAGGGCCTTAAGATTTAGAAAATATCACATGTGAAGGAATTCTCACTCGTGTAATTTTGTTTTTGTTCTCATTCGACCTCCTCTCAGAATCCCTCCCTCCCAAGGTTGTTGTTGAAGAGAAAAGAGTCCATGAAGGAGTTCCTGGAATGGAAATAAATTATGAGAACATTGAATCAATACATATTTTCAGGAGTGATTGTGTACATGGCAATCCAGAATCAGAATCAGTGTCATTACCTGTCCTGGAAGAGGTAAACACCTTGTACCTCATGATGGTGAATTAATGTTTGTTGTGTTGTGATGTGAAGTTGTGAAGCATTTTCGATTTTTCTGCCGAAGATTTCAAAGTGAATTGATCAAAAACAAGAGAACATTTTCATTTCTTCTTCATGATCGTTTTGATGTTTTTTGTTGTTGTGAATTTCTACAATGGAAGTTAAAAGAACAATCAGAGATTGCAGGCTCTCACCAAGACTCGTTTTGTGTGGTGTTTGTGTGTTTGTGTGTTGGTGTGTTGGTGTGTTTGTGTGGTTTATAGACGGTGTATTCACGACCGACGTATGATTATGTTAACACAGCGGCGAAACAGACCTTTTCTGGTTCATTGTGTGGATTCACGTTCCAATCACGTGTATTTTGGAGACGTACACACAATGTTAATAGGACATCCTTTAAAGACACACTTGTATTCCCAAAGTACGAACTTCAAGGACGTGCTCACATTGTAATTATTATACTTTATAGAGAAAAAAAGATAACATGTATGTAACAATGGCGATCACCAGGTGGTGTTTGTGGCCGACAAGAGCACATTTTGTGCAGACAGACAAACAAACTAACAAATGGACCCAAATACAATACCCTCTCGAGGGTAATATGTGAATGCCGGAGCTGTGTGATTGTATCGTTCTTGCTGAGTACAGTGTTCGTTTTTTCAAGATAATTCATGTGATTGTTGTTTCCACTACAGGAGACACCCAAACCCTCACAGGAGATTCAGGTGACGCGCAGAGGAACTTGGCAACGTCTGCGCAGATTCTTTAAGAGACTCAAGCCTCGATGTTTAAGACGTCAAGGTGGGAGGATTGAATAATCAGGGGAATTTGATGAGTACCTTATTTGGACTCGAGTTTCTCTGGAGGAGTATGAAAAGGTTCTTCTTCATCACAAAATAAAACCATGATTTTCCACAATATGTCATCACACTTATTTACTTATTGTCTCCACACAGGCGAGCCAGATGAATAGCAGCCTCGACTCTTCCGAAACTTTCAACATGACATCGAAATGGTTCGTTCAGTGTTTTTAATATTAATTGTTGTTGACAAGTTTCCTTTCCTGAATTCCAAAACCCAGTCGAGTTTCTCTTTTAATACAGATTACAGATTCCTTCCCCCTTCCCTCTCCCCCCTCCCTCTCCCCTTCCCTCTCCCCCCTCCTTCTCCCTTTCCCTCTCCCCCCTTACCTCACTTCCATTCGCTCCCCCTCCCTCTCCCCCCTTGCTCCCCCTTCCCTCTCCCCATTCCCTCTCTCCCCTATCTTCCCCCCTCCCTCTCCCCCTCACTCCTTTCTTCAATGAATGAATGGATTTTTTGGCAAAAAAATAAGTTGTTGTTTTTACTGTGGAAATGTTTAAACTTTTTTTTTTCCCTGTAACAGGGAGGGGAGTTTCAAATTATTATTTCTTGAAGTTCTCTGTTTTAAAACTGATTTTATCAGTCACAGCCCAACATTTGCTTCTCTTTTTGTTGACACGTCACGCTTGTTTCAGGTTTTTAATTTTGCATTTCCGTAATAGATGACACTGTGCCAGGTGTGTTCGAGTGCATTGTTTCCTGATAGGAACAGCAATAGTGATGTAAAGACAATTTGTGTGAATTTTTCTCACCGCAGCCCGGACCCTCAATTCCAGTAGAAGATTCCCGTGAAGTTGAAAGGACTTTCTGAGAGCTTGGACAAGTTATTGAAGAAGCTCGAGTCTCTGTTTCAGACATCAAGGTGGGATGATTGAATAAGGAGGGGAGTGTGACAAGGACCTTGTTTTGAACTTTTCTGGAGGTTTATCAAATGTTCCATATTCATCACAAAACACAACATTGATTTTCCACATTATGTATTTCGGAATGATGCCTGGTGTTGGCGCAGTGGTTAGGGCAGCGGCTTGGGATCCAAAAGGTCCTGAGTTCAAGCCCCGTTGGGCCACTGCATTAATACACCAGGGGGTTGACTCAGCCTGTCATCCTTCCGAGGTCGGTGAAGTGAGTACCAGTAGACTGGGCCGGTGTATACCCCGGTTAAAATAGGTGTACCATATCCCTGTGTTGTAAGAGGCGACCAGGGTTGCGTCAGGAAGGGCATCCGGTGTAAAACATGTGCCAAATCACTATGCGGATCATACGGATGATCCGCTGTGGCGACCCCTAACGGGAGCAGCCGAAAGAAGAAGAAGAAGAAGAAGAAGAAGAAGAAGAAGTATGCATTTGAGGTTCTATCCAGCCAAAAATATCAAACAATTCTTTATTTTGAATCATCTTTGCATTTTAGATGGAAAATAACTAACTGCACAAGATATTAAAAACAAGAACTATCACGAACAATTAAAACTCCAAGTTGTTCTGAAAGGCCACAAAATCCAGAAAGAATGCTTGGAAATTAAACATCTCCTTCTCTCCCAAGAAGTGAATGCTTAAACTGAAAAAGGGGCTCAAAGATGCAAATACAGTATCGACACTACATGGCTAAAAGTGTGTGGACACCCCTTCTCATGAGTGGATTCGGCTATTTTAGCCACACCCATTGCTGACAGGTGTATATAATCAAGCACACAGCCATGCACACTCCATGGACAAACATTGGCAGTAGAATTGGCCGGACTGAAGAGATCAGTGACTTTCAATGTGGCACTGTCATAGGATCAAGTCAGGTCATAGGTCATAGGTCAGGTCAAGTCAGGTAGGGAACCATGCGCCGGACCAGCGCGTCACTGCGTCCACTTTCCGCGGAACTCCAGGGGCCTCCATCTGGCCATCCCCCAGGCAGATGCCTGGCCCATCCCCATCTCCTTTTGATGCTGATCAACCTGCTGCAACCAAGAGACACGGGGTCAGCCAATTGGCCTCCTCCACTCACGAGGCTCCCTTAGTGACAGAATCTGGTGAGCAGGATTAGCGTCAGGAAAATGAGCCACATGTCCACACAACCGCAGCTGACGCTCATGGACGATGCGGATAAAAAATCTCATTTTAGTCTCTCAGCAACCACTTGTTGGACACAAAGTCTGACCAGCAAGAGCCAAGGATTCCCCGAAGAGTCCTCGTACCAAAGGAATTCAGTCTCCACCTCAGATCCCTGGTCAGAGTCCAAGTCTCACATCTCACATCCATAGGGTTCAGGATAGTTGAGTAAGGTTGTTTGATTTCAGGAAGTAAAACTTTGAAGGACATGAGTAGAGAATTGGGTGATGTAGATTAGGAGACTCTAACAACAGGACAATCAGCATCAGAGAAATGGGAAACCTTTGAGGACCAAATGTGTTGAGTGCAGAGTAAGTACATTCCAATGAGGTGCAAAACTAGAAACAGAAAGAGGCCAGGGTGGTTGAGCAGTGAGAAAAGGAATGCTATTAATGAGAAGCAGAAGGCATTTGTTAGGTTTAAAATAACAAGACTGGAGTTAGATTTATATCACTGTCGGAGTAAACAGAAGCAAGTTAAGAAAATAACTCTGCAAGTCAAAAGATAAAATGAGAAGGACATAGCTGAGAATATTAAACATAATAGCAAGGCTTTCTTCAAGTATGTCAGAGGAAAAGAACAGGATAGGACCAGGGAAGGTGTTGGAGGCATTAATTAAGGACCAGATGAGGAACCATTTAAATAAATACAAACTAATTAAAGGTAGTTCCTATCTGACAAATCTGTTAGAGTTCTATGAAGCAGTGTCTGATTGGGTGGATTAGGGACAGGGAGTGGATATTTTGTCTCGACATGAAGAAGGTATTTGAAAAGGCACCACATCGGAGGTTCTTCGCCAAAGTGAGGTCTTGTGGAGTGACTGGTCAGGTAGCTAATTGGATTGTAAACTGGCTTAGTAATAGGAAGCAAAGAGTGGCTGTGAGTGGGAGGATGTCTTGCGAGAAAGTTGTGCGGTACTTCAAGGATCAGTATTCGGACCATTACTCTTCATTATTCACATCAACGATTTGGATAATGGGGTGAAGAGTTAGCTTTCCAAATTTGCAGATGACACAAAGGTAAGGAGGATAGCATAGGGGGTTGGGATCAGATTCAGGAAAGTATTGATACTTGCATCGATTGGGCAGAAGATTGGCAGATGCAATTTATCCAATTTATCCAAACAAATTCTCGAGTGTTGAAAGTTCCCAAGAATACAGTGAGCTCCATCATGAGGAAATGGAAAGAATATGGAACTCCCCAGACTCTTCCTTGAGCTAGCCATCTGACAAATCTAAGCAATTGGGCAACGGTGATGAAGGACCGAATGACGATTCTGACATCGCAACGGAGTTCCTTGGCTGAGATGGGAGAACCTGCCAGAAGGACAACAGTCTCTGCAGCACTTCACGAATCTAGGCTTCATGTGAGAGTGGCCAGACTGAAGCCACTCTTGAGAAGAGGGCACATGACAGCATTCCTGGAGTTTGCAAAAAGGCATGTGAAAGTCTCTGAAAGGATAAGGCAAAATATTCTGTGGTCTGCTGAAACGATTGTTGAACTTTTTGGCCTGAATGCAAAGTGCTACATCTGATGAAAACCGGACACAGCTCATTCATCATTTACCACCATCCCCACCGTGAAGGAGGAAACAATTAATGGAGGCAAATACAGTCAAATGTCTTTGCTGATGACTCCACCCTCTGCCATACCATCTGTCATCCCTCAGATCAGCAAGCAGCAGCTTCTTCACTCTCTGTAGATCTGGATAACATCACAAGCTGGTCTGACACTTGAAACATGTCTTTTGATCCTGACAAATCTCACACTCCCGATGTCTCGCCAATGGGACTGTCTGGAACCACCCCCTCCCCCCATCCAACACTGATGCTTCCCATCCAAGTTGACAGAAGCTTTAGCAAATCTGCATGGAACAATGGGAGAAAATCCCCAAATCCAGATGTGCAAAGCTGATGCAGACATACCCAAGAAGACTTGAAGCTGTATTCACTGCGAAATGTGCTTCGACAAAGTATTGACTCAGGTGTTGAATACTTATTGACGCAAGACATTTCAGATTTTCATTTTTCATTCATTTCGAAAAAATTCTGAAAACAAGTATTCACTTTGTCATGATGTGGTATTTTTGTGTTGATTGCGGACAAAAAAAATTAGATTTTATCCATTTTAACTTCAGGCTGTAAACAATGAAATGTGACAAAAGTCAAGGGGGTGTGAATACAGGTCAATCTACCTTGCACATGCTGTCGGCACTGGAAATACATTCTGTCGGCACTGTAAATGACAATTTGATAAAATTGGTGAAATTCAATCGATGTTCAAGGAACGGAATCTAATTGACTTGTGCTCCATCAGATTGAGTGTGGCTCCTCTTTCTCTTGATGTTTGGTGACACCTC
>NW_028222851.1:0-7500 GCF_056783735.1 Eptatretus burgeri | reverse complement strand
AATCCCCCTTCCGCCACGCAGCGGCAGATAAAAACTGTATAAGTTATTTGATCATTGTAAATCTTGCCTCTATTATTCTCGCGACAAGTCTGCTCTGTGTCCTCTTTTGTAAGTTGCTGTAAAATTGTCGCACTGCATCTCTCTTCTGTCCCCTGCATAACACACCAATAAACCTGTTCCTGAACCACATGATTTTCCTCGCCTTAGTGTTGAGAGGAATGATGGTATGCTCGGTGGTCACATTTGAGCCATAGTTGAATATCTAATTAATAGTCAATAGTTATACATTAATCAGCTGTCGGGATTCGAACCTTGCTTTACAATGTTGCTTTCAATGTATCGTGCTGTTTTCACTGTCTTTGATAACCCTTTATGGCTCTGCAGCTGCCCAACAGCATGTCCTTGGGAGAACTGTGTATGCTGATATCCCACACATTCCTGTTCTTATTCATCACAAGAGTTTCGCCCTTGCTATCAACATGTTTCGGTGTAGGAGGTTTAGAAAGTCATTAGTTTGCAAGACAAACTGTCAGGTTGCATATCTGAGAATTGACCGATTCAACTTCCCCGAGGGCCCCTCGGGAGGGGGGAAAGAAGCCCACTGCTGCATTTATTTCTTTCTTTCTTTATCCCTTAGCACACACTTTTAGTCCACACCCAGTTCTGCTTTTGTGTGATTATATGTACTAGTACGTCCCCATAAAAAAAAGAAAAAGAAATTATAAATAATTATTCCAACCGTGAGCAACAAACAACAACCACACAGGCCGTTTCTTCACTCTCGCATGCCTGTACGTGTGTGGCGCGGAAGTTCGCATATCACAGTTACGATGATTCGCAATTTATGTTTTAATGGCCAATTATTCAATTCGCGCCAACGTATTTTGCCTTTTCGCAATGTCATCGCAAGGAAAAACAAAAAGAGAAGAGAAGAGAGAGAAAAAAATTACTTCCTGGTTCGGAGCATACCAGCACTCTGATGTTACCGAAATTTATGCACCGTCTCACATGAAAACGATCATAACTTGCGGCATTGTGTTTATCTATAAATGCGCATAAGAAATCGAGAAATTATTAGAATACACGAAGTCATCACTCTCCGGAAGTCCGTACGTTGTAACCCGTAATGGGGAACGCGGCTTCCCTTCCCTTCCCCATCGGCCACGCCCACGCAACGTGTCTTGTCATTGGTTTGGCAAATAAATGGCCATAACTTGGGAAGCACTTGTCCGATTAATATCAAACCTTGAAAAGGCACATCCTCAGGGCCCCAGCAATATACCTGGCAAGTTTCAATTAGATCGGACCAGTGGTTGTCGAGAAACAGCGGTCACAGACACACACACACACACACACACACACACACACACACACACACACACACACACACACACACACACACACACACACACACACACACACACACACACACACACACACACACACACACACACACACACACACACACACACACAGATTGCTGGAATTATAGATCGATGATGGTTTTGAAGCATAATCTCAATGTGGTCTAGAGGTACCTGACTGAAGGGCCGTTGTGCCACATTCCGCATGCGTGTGGTGTTCAGAAATAAAATGTGTAATTCGAGGATCCTCATCTGACTCTGTCATCTTACTCGGCTGGGTGGAGAGTCATCACATTTGGTGATGAGGATGGGATTCGACTGATGCTGGCGGTGTGGACGGCGGGACTCCACTTGGTGTACAGCGATCGCAAGGGTTCAGCTTAAAGGTACGTGGCGATCACACGTCGGGCACCTAAAATAGCGAGCCCCAGTTAGATGAGCGCTGTACACTCGGTGGGCAGCGCCCCGCCGGACGCAGCTCCAGGATCCGCTCGGATCAAGAACTGTAACGGTAAAACATATTAGGTGATTCGAATGCGGTTTGTCTGAAGAGCACAAAGGGAGGGCTGTTAGGCGGTGTTGTTGGGACCTGGAAGTGTTGAGGATAAAGGTTATCCGTGTGAAATAAGGAGGGAACAGGTTGGAATCCTGTACCATATAGAGGGAAGGTTAGAGGCCTTCATTGGGATTTGAGGCTTAAGGCGGTTGGTTGATTGAAAGGGATTTTGGTCCCGAAGTAAAAAGAGAAGCGATTTCAAGTTTTAGGTTAGTGACAAGTTAAGAACATACAATGGGGAACAACTCTCCAAGGAACATAGAGTTACCAAAAGAAACAAAGATAAAGGGAGCACAGGGCTGGATAACATGGACAGCGGGAAGACAGGATCCCTTCTCGCTGACCGGGTCCTTAGATCCAAAGATATTACACACCGTCAGCACTGTGTTGACGGAGGGCAAAGTAGGATGCTCGAGACAGAATGAAACACCCTGGAGGGCATTAGCAGCTTGGCTAATGGGGTCACAAGCTGAGACAGGATGTACACAAGGTAAACGAGCGAGAAGGCGAATACAATGTGAGTGGGAAGGGTGAGTTTGTGTTCGGCGCAAGTTGAGTGTTCCAACCTGGAACTTGTATGTATGGAACAACTTGTATGTTTGTACAGAGATAATGATTGGTCATCATCGTAAATATGAAGACTTTGGAGGAGGTGAATTGCGCACACCAAATCCGGAGGAAGGATGATGATGACCGATCATGCACGTGTTGTTAATTCATAGTGCTGGGCGAATGTCATTGAGAGTGTTTGTACCGAAGTGTGTGTGTGTGTGTGTGTGTGTGTGTGTGTGTGTGTGTGTGTGCGTGTGTGTGTGTGTGTGTGTGTGTGTGTGTGTGTGTGTGTGTGTGTGTGTGTGTGTGTGTGTGGATGTGTGGATGTGTGAACCCGATAGGGAAATAACCACTTCAGCAGACAGTTTGGAGATTATGTGTGAGAATTCCCTACAGTACTCGTGCTGTGGTTATTTTAAGCTGTGGTTGTCAAATGGACCAAGGCTCGGATTTTGTCATTGTTCGAGAAACTTTGTATGCTGTTTTGGCTTTAAACACTGTACGTTGCATTCGTGATAAATAGATGGTCTCCTCGGAGCATCATTTGAATACCTGTTATAATGATGATGATAAAAATGATGATGTATGCATGATTATCTTGGGGTAACTAGGACGGACATAGGATTGATATGCACAGAAAAATATATCAAGCTCGTAGGATGGTTCCAGGTTTCCGTAACAATTCCGACGCCGCGGAGTTCCATTCAGCGATGGCTGCTCGCTGGCCTTTGTTTGGTGGGTGCTTCGTGTGCCGGTTGGTGCCGGAGTGTAGCTATCTTTTTTTTTTTGGTGGGTGTTACAAAGTGTCTGCTGTTTTCACATGTGTAATGTTTGGTGCTGAGCCCAAGAGAACCGTGTCATTTGTGGGGTTCTTCGTTCTTGCCCCAGTGATTTGTATACATGACTGATGGAGGGAGTCACAGGAAGGAGAATTTTGTGAAGGTGTTTTAAAATCACACGGTTGAATGTGGAGTGGTTTTGCTTCGGTAGCCATGCTGGTTGGCGAACTGGAGGGGTATTGATTGTGAAACTCCTGGTGTTGGATGCTGTTGGGAGGTTGTGTTCATGTTAGTACATTTTGAACCTCCATGGTTTATAGTTAATTAGAGAGAGGTGTGCGAAAGAAAAGGTGAGCAAGTGGTGAGTGCAGGTTAGCATATGCATCAGTGGTGACGGTGATGGTGTGATGTGATTGGCCAACCCTCTCCACAATGTGTTTGAATCTCAGCTTAGCTCGGGGATGAGATGAAAGTGAAGTCCATTTGGGGGGGGGGCGAGCTATCGCAGGCATTGTGAAGGTAATCTTCTGGTTGCTCAACCCAGCAAGGTTTAATGGCTTGGTAGCTATTGTGTTGAAATGTGCATGGAGTTGGTATTTTAAAACGCGTTTTTTTAATATCTTCACGGCCACCGTATCTGCGAAGATTCGCGCTCTTTGTGTACTGTACAATTTTACCGACATTGGACAACAGTTTGGATGGTGAGCGACGCGAGACCGAGGCGCGGAGGATTATGGGATGTAGAGGAATGGTTGCTTCGCAACGACATCGATCTGGAAGGAATGGAATTGGCTTTGCACTGTACTCACTGTCTACTACGATGAAACAGGGCAGGATTATGAATACGTGGCCAAGGCGCATAGAGATTACAGCGCCAAACGCTCTCTGATAACAACCAAGTTATGGATCGGGAAGGAAGGAGCGGCGGTGGAGGTGAAACAAGCCGCCAGAGAGCGCGAACTAATGAAGCATAGAGAAGGACTTACACCACGCGCCATGATTACACAGGATTGATGGGCCGAATTTCCTCCTCATATGTTGAGATTCATTGCATAGCTTTCTGTGCGGAAAACGGACAGAAACAAAAACATGTCTGTTGTGTTATCTGGGCTTGTTCCTGTCAGGGTAAATTCATTAGATTTAATCGGATAATTCTATCTGTTGTCACAATGGTAGACCGTGGGGCTGTTTAAGTGGGATTGAACCGGTCTCCTCATGGTAGAGGATTGGAATAATGTAGATTGGATGTTGAGGGGGATTTAAATGCTTTGTTTTGAGCAAGGAATTGATTTGTATTTAAAGTGGATTTACGCAAGTGATAGATGGTTCGTGTAAGTTAGTTGGATATTGCAGCATGTGTGCTGTTTTGGTGAGAGAGAAGTGGATACATGGTCAATGTCAAAGATTTAAATGTTGATTGAGTTCTGGAGTGATTATGGAGATTGGTGAAGCATTAAGACAACAAGACCCCCAAATACCTTTGTTGCCCTAATCGCAGAGATAGCAAACATTGAGAACCGGAGTGAGTGCTGGGTGTGCCTAAAACCCCCATCCGGCCCCATGACTGGACTTCCTCTTTTCGTGCTACCATTAACCTTCTTCAATCATCTAACCAGACCAGTGAAAGGACTCGAAGCTACAACCGCTGCCCATGGTTACACACAACGGGTCTATGCAGAGGAAAATCCGAGTGCCGATGTGATGGTGGTGCCATCTCCCCTCTGGGTGGAATACACCAGGGGAGCGGTCTGTTTTACAGGACAGGGAGCAAACAGCATGGAGAAGTCAGAGTGCGAGATTCAACTCCCCCTCCCGAGATCGGCTGACCAGGAAGTCATCGCTGTAAACCCGGACATCCAGGTAGAGGAGCAAGTAACATTCACGATAAAAGAAGCCTTACATCACGACAACGGGATGATCCCGCCAAAAGGCATCTACTTAGTCTGCGGGGACAAAGCTTACCCCTAATTACCAAAAGGGTGGGACCCCATTTAGACGTCATACACGTGGACCAAGACCAAGGTCTACAACCATTCCTCTTTTTTAAAACAGATGACAAACCCAGGAGAGAGTGCGTGTTGTTTTTCCTTCGAGTGCAAGATGTGACTCCTGCGCTGGACGTGCCTACACCCGTGCCTTGAGTGTTATATTTGCCACTTGCTTACAGAGAATTGTCTAAAATGATAGTATTACAATTGCTGCTTACATAAAACAGTATTACATTTTAATATGGTGTGGACTTCACGTAAAATTTGAATACTACAGCTTAATGGGAGACGTGTGGCAGTGGGCAGGACAAAAGGAAAAAGAAGCTAACCTGAACCACCGGCAGTTGGGGACTTCTCATTTGGGGAATGTTGATGGCTATCCACGGCATTTGTAAATCCCGTTTGGCAGGCGCGGGGGCCTAGGGGTAGCTGCTACAGGAACCAAACAGGGGTCCACTCGGTTGGTGGGTATCAGGTATGGCTGGGTATGGTCAAATATGACCAAGGAGGGACTGAGAGGAATGATGGTATGCTCGGTGGTCACATTTGAGCCATAGTTGAATATCTAATCAAGAGCCAATAGTTGTATATTAACCAGTTGTCAGGATTCGAACCTTGCTTTACAATGTTGCTTTAAATGTATCATGCTGTTTTCACTTTGTCTTAGACAACCCTTTATGGCTCTGCAGCTGCACAACAGCATGTCCTTGGGAAAACTGTGTATGCTGATATCCCGCACATTCCTGTTCTTAGCCATCACAAGAGTTTCGCCTTTGCTATCAACATGTGTCGGTATAGGAGGGCAAGAAAGTCATTCGTTTGCAAGATAAACTGTTGGGTTGCAAAGCTGAGCATTGACCGATTCAACTTCCTCTCGGGCCCCAAGGGAGGGGGAAAAGGAGCCCACTGCCACATTTATTTCTTTATTCCTTAGCACACACTTTTAGTCCACACCCAGTTCTGTTTTGTGTGACTATATATATTGTTGCGAATTCTGGTCCGCCCGGCGTGCGAACGGCCACGTAACTCGCGACGCGTCGCTCACCAGACGGACAATTCAGTCGTGACCCTCTGGGAACTACCGTCAAGAGCCAGTCACGGGTGAGTCTTTCGACCTCACCACAATCGTGCCAATCGGCCACCCGTGCAGGATAGGGTTGTTCACCAAACTCGACCTACCTAAGTACCTCCGCGGATGGTTAATCGGGCGATCGTACCTCGCCACAGGTCGACTCCGAACACGAACCGCTTGAGCGGCCCGTTCCGTGCTACAGAGATAACCGAGCGGTGTTATCGTCGACCTTGACGGTTCCGATTAATTACCGGGTATTTTAAACCCACATCCAATCCCTTCCGTGATGCAAGATGGAGATTCAATAAAAAAAAAGACGAAGCAAAACGGGAAAACAGTTCAAACAAGCATTTTATTCACAGACACAAAGCAAGCAACCATACAACATGCACAAAAAGCAAATGCAATACGACCGACTAACGCATACACACGGCAACGCTTACCCAGTTTTACTTACAGACGGCGCAACCACAAGCATTTACGCAAAAAGCAAAGGAAGAAAGCCACCCTCACAAGCAAGGAGGCAGACAGGCCCGTAGACCAAATGTGCGCAGAACCTGGAGGAGTGGCCAGGTCCACGAGACTGGTACAGTCTTACCCACGTCCTCGTGACGCGATGGCGGGCAAGCCGCAATGTCCGCGCCCCGACTCTGTGCCCCTGGCGTGCTCCGCGCCCGCGGTTTCGTTGGCACCACGTTTAGGGTGGGGGAGGAACGGGCCCCCCCCCTTGCACTATCTCAGCGCGGATGGGGGGGGGAATCGTTGATGCTCAGAGGGGAATGGCTGGCTGGCTTGGGTCCCGCGACGAGACGATTGATCCCCCACACCGCAACCTCGTCACCGACCGCCGTCCTCGCCTGACTCGAACCCAGACTCTCCTGCCCCGACCAGCCGCCCGCAACTCCCCCACAACAACTTCACAACGCAACTCGACTCGACTCAACAATGCAACTTCTCCTCGAGTCGCCTTGTGCTCGCGTCTTCATAGGTGGCAGAAGGAGCCGATATGCAAATTTTAGGATCAAAACGCGATTGGAGGCGGGGCCACGCCACCCCCCTGGTCAGCCATTGGTCGGGCAGAAATGGGCGTGAACCTCCCTTTATCCACAGATTTGCAAAAATGGACTTCACATACACGCGCTTGGAGGTGGGGCCAAGCCGCCTTGCGCTCGCCCATTGGACAGAGGGG
>NW_028222850.1:7500-25000 GCF_056783735.1 Eptatretus burgeri | reverse complement strand
GCGAAATCTCGACTGGTGATTGCAAAACGTTGTGATCCATGAGGGTGGGTGTGGAGCGTGCACGGGTGGCGAGGCCACGGCGAAACTCCCAGGACCCTGGGAAAACAATTCCCTTGGCTGGGCGAATACTCACCCATTGCAGGATGTGGAGCTCACGTGCCCTGTTCACAGGGCCATGACATCCAAATGGCCAATTCTTTCCCATGAGTTTTTCTATCGGGGACGAGCATGAGGTTTTTGGGTGTTTGTGTTTCCCATTGGAAGTTGGGGTGAGGACGATGACCAAGGCTGGTGGTTGTGGAAAGGGAATCGGGAAAAATTCTTATGGTGTTGGATCATGGCAATGGGGTGTCACTCCCTTTGATGTGAATCCTGCGTGTGACTACCAACATCCACTGAGTTCCCTCGGGATCATTCTACTTCTTTCAACCTGTGGGATGGGAGTCAGGATTGAGCAGAGGTGGTCTCACCGACCGATTTTACCCACGTTTGCACCTTCAAGGGCAGTGTGTGTTCTCGATCTGCCCACCCACCGATGGTGAGCAGGGTTCCAAGGTCATTCCTTGGGCCCGGGATGGCTGACCCCCAGGCCTCTCGAGGGAGTCGAGGTGCGTCCCGGCAATCATGACCACACGGTCCTGGTTCAGGTGAAATGGGACCGAGTCGGACGGTGGCACTGGGTCCACAGAAGGCAAACAGTTGCCAAGGTGAGCACCAGGAAGCCAGGTCCACAACATTCAGAGTCAGGCTCTCGGCAGCCAGATGTTGGCATCAGGTAATTGCAAATACGTGACAGAGGGAAAGGGAGACAAAGAACATAGAACAAATGTGCCATTTTCAATTTCTCCTCAATCCTCCTTAATTTCGGGAAAAAATAATATTTCTTTTTCAAAATAGATTCGTCATTTCAATTTAAGATGGACATCCTTATTTCATATTTAGTCTTTTGGTGATTGTATTTGTTTTTGAACTTAGATGGGAAATGTGTTTAACCATGATGCTTGATAAAAAGTATGTTGGGGTTATTGTGGGAATCGATTGAAGTTGATTACTTGATGCTGTTTTGGTGTTGAATCAATGCCACGTGACATTTTCAATCATCACTCAATGTTCTGTTTTTGGAAGATAGTTTCGATGAAAAACATCACACTTTTGTGCTGTCACAAACAATGCGGCATTATTATTGAAGAAACCTCAACATTTACGTGTTCTTCACGATCATTGTTTTAACAAGTGACTGGAAACTTTTTGAATTTGAAATCATCCACCATAATCTGAGACATCAATTATTTTCCGAATGAGCTTCACCAATCTGAATATAAATGAGAATGAAGAAGCTGAAGAATAAATTTGCAGTTTTGTTTGCTGTACATGTGAAGATTGTTTAACAGTGAAAAACAAGTGGCAATGCCAACTGAATGCTTGGACTCTGAAGAGCACATCAGGAAGCAGAAATTCTTCACCTTATTAGGTTCAAGGTTGGTGAAAAATCCTCACTCATTTCCTGTGTTGGTGAAGTGGAGATGGAAATCACAATGGATGTCCATCACTTTGACGGGTGGGGATGGGGCCCGTCAATTTTTCCCTTTGATGACATGGTTTTGGATGGTTTATTCTTCCTTCTTGTTTTACATTCATCAGGAGATATTCATTTTTGTCTGTTGATTGTCACAGGAAGTTCCATTTTAAGTGTTGTATTGATTTTCTGTCATTCATTCACAACGATATTTTATGAGAAACTGCATCTTGCAACTCACATGAGAAATATTCCAATATTTATGTCGGTGCAAGTCACATAATACTTTGGAAATGTTGGCTTTCATTGCTTTATGATATTTCCAAGATATGCGACAAATAAGAGTCAAAAGAGAAGTGTTTATGTGAATACTTATTTTACATTTTTATGATTTCCCTCTCCAGAGGAGTGGGTGTTACATTTTCGGCCGTTTGTCTGTTTGTTTTTCTGTCCATCGAGAGCACAGATCAATTGGAATGTGAGTACTTTGATAACTTGTAGACCAGAAAACCACATAAAGAAGTCCTGGTGAGGGTCTTCACTCATTGATTGCTCTTTCTCGTTCTTTATATTTTTGAAATGAAAGAAATGTGTTTATCCAAGATGTTTGAGCAAAAGTTTGTTGGGGTTATTATTTGATAATATTTGTGGTTATACTCTAATTTTCCTTTGGGTGTCAATGAATTTGAGGGCATTCGTGGACACCCTGTGGATTCTGCAGTGCGTCCCACCATTGCCCCGCTCAGTTTCTTGGCACCCTCTATGCTAAGTGTCCCAATGTCTGGGAGAGTACTGGTGGGCCGTATGTTCTTTGTCTCCCTTTCCCTCTGTCACTCATTTGCAATTACCTGACGCCACCCTCTGGCTGCCGAGAGCCTGACTCTCTGAATGTTGTGGAACTGGCTTCCTGGTGCTCACCTTGGCAACTGTTTGCCTTCTGTGGACCCAGTGCCACCGTCCGACTCGGTCCCATTTCACCTGAACCAGGACCGTGCGGTCATGATTGCCGGGACACACCTCGACTCTCTCAAGATGCCTGGGGTTCAGCCATCCCGGGCTCAAGGAATGACCTTGGAACCCTGCTCACCATCGGTGGGTGGGCAGATCGAGAACGCACATCGCCCTTGAGGGTGCAACCGTGGGTAAAAATCGATCAGTGAGACCGCTGTGGTGTCGTGATAGAGATGCTTCGCAGGCAGACACGAGCGGGGGAACAGTCGAGCCGGGCTGTGTTCACAAGCGCGAGCGCGGGCGTCCTTGGCCCGCAGCTCTCCTTTATTACCGTATTTTCACGACTATAAGGCGCATATAAACGTCTTAGATTTTTGTCAAAATGTGCGACGCGCCCTATAGTGCAGTGCGCCCTTTGTGTGTATAAAAGAACAGGTATGTGCGGTATGCAGAACATTGCTGTTTTAACAACCCCGAAAATGGCAAAGAGACACGCTTATGAAGCTCAGTTTAAACTGAAGGCGATCAGCTATGCGGAGGAACATGGGAATCGAGCCGCGGCGAGGAATTTCCAGATCAACGAGTCGATGGTTCGAAAGTGGAGGAAGCTGGAAAACGAGCTGCGACAGGTGAAGAAGACGCAGCTGAGTTTCCGTGGAAACAAGGCGAGGTGGCCAGAGTTGGAGGAAAGACTTGAGCAGTGGATCGTTGAGCAAAGAGCAAGTGGGAGGAGCGTTTCGACGGTCACGATCCGACTGAAGGCAGTATCGATAGCGGAGGAAATGAAAATCGAACATTTCCACGGAGGTCCGTCTTGGTGCTTTCGCTTCATGAAACGGTGCCATTTTTCCATCCGGACCAGGACTACGATAGCGCAGCAACGTCCGGCGGATTATCAAGAAATGATGGAAAACTTCCGCTCCTACTGCAGCAAGCACATCTGCGACAAACGGATCCAGCCGAGCCATCGGCGTGAACCGGCCGTTCAAAGTGAGGCTGCGAGCGGCGTGGGAGCGGTGGATGACCGAAGGAGAGCACAGCTTCACAAAGGGTGGAAGGCAGTGCCGGGCGAGTTACGCCACAGTTTGCCACTGGATTGTTGATGCCTGGGCTAACGTGTCTGCTGGCACTGTTGTCCGAGCTTTCGCTAAAGCCGGCATCATTTCGGAGGAGCCGCACGGTGCAGAAAGTGACTCTGACGGCGAGGAAGGTGGACCTGCTAGGTTGGGTTTAGCGCAGTTCGATTCCGAAACAGAGGATGAGGATTTCGATGGATTTGATTAAAGACTATTACCGGTATTTGATTGTTTTAGTATTTTTGTAACTAATACTTTAATAAAGCACAACCAAACTCAATTTTGCTCCCGATCTATTTTTAAATACGCACACTTGTGTGCTTGTGTGAGTGTGTTGTTGTACGGCGGACGTACGTAGTAGAGGATATTCATATAAAACCCGCGCCCTATCGTGAGGAGCGCCTTATGTGTGTGTCAAATACAGGAACGGCACACACAACTTAGACTGCGCCTTTTGGCACGGTGCGCCTTTTGGTCGTGAAAATACGGTACGTACTCAGCACACTCACAAGCCGGGCGACTACGGCATCACAACAACGCCTCAGGCGGCGCGCACTCCTTATATTCCTGGCAGAAACGATGACCACTCCTCCCAACATCATGCCCCGCCCTGCATGCCCGCAGGCTATACCACACTCCTCCCTCCTAAAACTATGATTATTAAATGATCACCATTATAATAAGCATAAACAGCACGAAGTACTATGGTATAACAGTAGACAAGGTACAAAAAAGAAAACAGCGAAGTATAAAAGCACATCACATCATATAACGTGTGGAAGCGAGCTAGTGGAGCTGCCACGGCCAGGTTCTGAAGACGGAGGGACACACAGCACCTAACAAACTCTGACCGCGTTACCGATATGAAGCAGCAAGGCGAGAAGCACAGCAGCACTACACAGCGGAAACGCCCCCAGGCGGCTCATGCTCACACGGCCTTCGGCGAGGCCGCGGCGATCTCCCGAGCAAACCTCCCCCGGCACCATCAAACGCCTCCGGCCCACAAGGCGGCACACCTCCCCCAGGCAGACCTGAAGCAGATAAACATTCCGAGGCCGGAAGCCCGCTGTCTGGAAGCCGTGGCGCCAGCGCCAGACTCGATTAACCTCGGATGGGGGCGCTGAACAGCG
Organism: Eptatretus burgeri; assembly: GCF_056783735.1. Lineage (NCBI taxonomy): Eukaryota > Metazoa > Chordata > Myxini > Myxiniformes > Myxinidae > Eptatretus > Eptatretus burgeri. Next base: position 20,327 of record NW_028222850.1, on the reverse strand, counting down.
CCGCTGGCTGGACGCAACCAATGCTCCATAACAACCCACGCACCACAATCAGTTGAGATGCCAACGCCCGTCTAAACGGCCTTGAGTGAACAGAGAGCTGCGCCCCCGGCGCCAGGCACGTCTGACCTTGCCGCAACCAGAGGTGGGGGTAACGCCGACCAGCGCACCAGTCCTGGCTCCGAGTCGATCTCCGAGACCCACACGGCAGTAAGACGGTAGCAACTCCATTTAAACCACACTTCAACCATAGGCTCGTCATAAATCAATAGGAATACCACTGTAACCATTGCAAATTCATTTTCCCGTACAGCGCGTTCTTTCGGCAAAATCCCTGCACATGACAAAGCAACTACCCGCGGCCCGGGGCAATGGAAGGCCAACCCAACCTTTTTATTCGCCACCACCGCTCCCAAAGCCACAACATCACATTGACCATACTGCAAAACCCATCGATTGATCTCCGCCAAACCCACTCTCACACAGGACCTGTTGGCATTTATTTCAACAACGTTAAACTGCATCACTAGAGCAAGGAAAAACAAATATGCAATGAACAGCAACCCATAACCCACATCACGAGTCCGTCTCTTGGTTGTTGACTCGATGTTGCGACTCGCGACTTCCTTTAACGCCACGGGCTCACCGCAACCCGTTGAAGCTGCCCGAACAATACCGGCGCACCCCGCACCATGAACGCAGCCGACGCGCGAGAGCTCGTCGCGAGAGCTGGCACAGCTCCTGCTGCTTCCGCACCGCACACCACCGTTGCAGGCAGCAACGAACGGCCACTCCCGTTGCATCGACGCGGCTCCCGCCGCCAGAACCTCGCCCTCGGTACTCGACGAAAGCATCGAAGAGAGCACCGGCACACCTGGAGGTACGAACTGGAGATCCAGCCCGAGGTGCGCCAGCCAGTCCCAACCCAAAAGGGCGGGCCCCCCCCTCGCACCACGAACACCGAGAGCCGGGCGCGTCGACCTCGGTAGCGCACTGAGACGTCGGCCCTCGCAAGCGGTGCAATCGCTTCACCGGTGTATGTGTACAGCGACAAGGCCGTCCCGACTAGGCGAACACCGCGAAGACCACGAGTCGCCTGCTCGCCCATGACCGACACTGCAGCCCCGGTGTCCACGCAAAACACGGTCGGCTCGCCATTCACTTCGACCTCCACCATGAACGGCGTTGTCATCTCCGGACCAACGGAAAACAGACTCAACCGTGGTTGCATCTCCTGCTCCGGCCCGCCGGCATCGCCATGCCCCGGCTGCAGGCCGATCTCCAGGTCACTGGGGTCCTCCCGCACCTCGTCATCCAAGACCCCAACGGAGGCCCCCGCCATCCGACACACACGCTTCAAATGTCCCACCTTGTGACAATGCAAACACACGGTGTTCTTATACGGGCACATTCGTCGCAGGTGCGGACCACCACACCCCCAGCACCCCTGGAAATCCACCTCGCTCCCGGTGTGACCGTGCTGCGGTGCGCGCCCTCGTCCCGCACCGCCAGATGCGCGTGCGACCTGCGGCACCTGGGTCATCGTGCGGACCCCGGGCTGCGCGACCTGTGGCGCCTGGGTCAACGCGTGAACTCCGGGATGCGCGACCTGCGGCACCTGGGTCACCGCGTGGACCTCGGGACCAGCCGACATGCCCCAGCTGGAGCTACTCATTACGTCCTGGCAAGCGATGGCGCGGACATCCGTGAGCGTCTGCTCGACAGACGAAGCAGTCCCGACCGCCGAGTCGAATGTGACATCGGTCAACCGCAGGATGGCTGCCACCATCTTCGCGTCTCGCAGACCAGAAATAAAACGATCTCTGAGTCGTGCCGGACGCTCCTCTGCCGTGAACTTGCAAGGCACGGCCGAATGCTTCACCCGTGCTACGAAGTCTGCAACGCGCTCCTCGCCACCCTTCGCGAGGTGATCGAACTGGAACCGCGCGAGCTGCAACGACTTCTCTGGCGCCAAGTGGGTCTTCATTTTCGCCACGATGTCCTGAAACGATAGCCCGTCATCACTGGGCTTATTTGGAGCCACCAAATCACTCAGCAGCCGGTAGTGCTCCGTTGATAGCGAGGCGAGCAAGATCGACTTGCGTTTTTCTTCATTATCTACATCATTCGCGTGGAAGTAGCAACCCAATTGTTAAGAAAACAACTCGAAGTCATCTCCCCCGAAAACGGGCACGCACCTGTGCGCCGTGCCCCGACCTTCTGCCATGCTCGTGCTGGCGAGACCCTTGGCTCCGTAGCCTGGAACTGCATGGGTTATTCGCTGCCGCCCTGCACACGCCGATCCGAAGATCCTCGTCAGCCAACTGTGGTGTCGTGATAGAGATGCTTAGCAGGCAGACACGAGCGGGGGAACAGTCGAGCCGGGCTGTGTTCACAAGCGCGAGCGCGGGCGTCCTTGGCCCGCAGCTCTCCTTTATTACGTACTCAGCACACTCACAAGCCGGGCGACTACGGCATCACAACAACGCCTCAGGCGGCGCGCACTCCTTATATTACTGGCAGACACGATGACCACGACGACCCCTCCTCCCATCATCATGCCCCGCCCTGCATGCCCGCAGGCTATACCACAACCGCCTCTGCTCAATCCTGACTCCCATCGCACAGGTTGAAAGAAGTAGAATGATCCCAAGGGAATTCAGTGGATGTGGGTAATCACACGCAGGATCACCAACAAAGGGTAGTGACATCCCATTGCCATGATCCAACACCATGAGAATTTTTCCCGATTCCCTTTCCACAACCACCAGCCTTGGTCATCGTCCTGACCCCAATTTCCAATGGGAAACACAAAAACCTCATGCTCGGCCACTATAGAAAAACTCGTCGGAAAGAATCGGCCATTTGGAGAGCATGGCCCTGTGAAAGGCCCAGCTATTATTCCAAACGCAATTACGGCAGCTCAATGGAGGAAGGGACGCAACGAGCAGGTGAATGTTCAACAAATGACATTTATTTCAATGCAGGCACGTATGCAATGGTTATGGGGGTTATGGGGGGGGGGATGGGGACAAGATGCGAGCAAACAAAGACCGACAGCCGTTCTATTACCTTATGTATTACATGCACTTAACAGTTCTACTTATAGGACCAGGCGCCACAGATTTCCATGCAACAAAACCCCAGAAAAGAAAGAAAGAACAGGGCCAGGAGGCCTTTAATGTTCCACGGAGCCGTGAAGACCGCAGGAGCTCCGAGAGACCGTGCAGGTTACCTGCCACCCTCGTGGTGACTCGCTGGGAGACCCTCGATGTTTCGACGTCAACACGGCAACTGGTGTCATGGCGACTCGGTTGGTCCAGGCCTCGCAGTGCGGCCTGGTTGATCGGGCCTAGCCGACGACGCCTCAGAGGAGCGAACGGGCCTTGCTCTTTTGGAGTTGATGCTCTCTTAAGAGCCCGCTCACTCCTCAGCGTCGCTCGGACCGTCCCAGGGCCCGATCACCTCGGACCGTTATGTCGCTGGTTGGCGACTTCTCTCCGGCTGCCTCCACCGACCCACGATTCTGCACGGCACTGCAGGCTTGGCGGGACTCCAGGCTCCAAACCCCGAACTGCAGACTCCAGAGCTCCACTTGTCTTCAACTCTCTGGAATCCAACACTCAACCCCGACCTCCACTGCACTGCGGGCTTGGCGTTTCATAAGGACGATTTGATGAGGGTTTTAAACACCATTCTTTTAACAATACTGTGTGTTCACTTCTGGTATAATTTTCAGGATAAAAAGAAAAACTCGAAAAACATTTTCCATCAGAGAAATAACGTGTCTTCTTTTGGAGGTGTAGACGGTGTCGTGAATTCGGGCCTCAATGGCGGTGTACAGAATCATTTAAAAATAACAACAATAAATACAAGGCGTTCGGAGATGAAATTTGTTACACATGATGAGTAACGTGCGCAGAGTAATACACGTGTTCATTTCGGTCCATTGGTTGTTTCATAGTTAAAGACATAAGCACACCTGATGCTTGGCCGAGGCTTCAGGCTTTGGTGTGCTCACGAGGCTGGACCGTCGAAATGAACCGAAACATATCTCAGAACTCCAAACGATCGTGAAGGGCTTGCTGTTTGGTCGATGATAATATTGTCTTGCCGTCTCAAACACTGAAAAATCGGATTTCCACAGAGCAGCACAAAATACGACATGCTCGTGGGAAAACGAAATTCTCCCCTCTCGACAAGTCACCAATACCATTTGTCTCCGTTGGCAACGAAGGAAGGAAGCCAGCAACAAATGACGTCACAAAGGTTAGCCAACTCTTTGGGGAAAACCACCGGAGATTCAGGGAGGACCAAGATGTTCATGACAAAAAATATAAAAGAAAATGGGGGTTCGACGAGAATATAAATTGCAATCCCCCTGACATTCTTGTTACCGTTGCTGCACCACTTTGATTCCCAAGGCGATAAAAACATGACGCCATTCTGTCTCACGAGATTTGAAACACAAGGTGTAAACCCTTTATTTTTCAGATATCGCGAGATTTAAACCACAAGCTAATATTACCATTTTTTATGTATCGCGAGATTTGAACCACAAGCGAAGATTCCAACCATTTTTCACGTATCGCGAGATTTGATCCACAAGCTTATATTCCAACCATTTTACATGTATCGCGAGATTTGATCCACAAGCTTATATTCCAACCATTTTACATGTATCGCGAGATTTGAACCACAAGCTAAAATTCCAACCATTTTACATGTATCGCGAGATTTGAACCACAAGCTTATATTCCAACCATTTTACATGTATCGCGAGATTTGAACCACAAGCTAATATTCCAACCATTTTTCACGTATCGCGAGATTTGAACCACAAGCTATGATGCAATGTGGGCATTTATGACAAGGCACTGAATTCAAATCAGTGATCATGTGATTGCACTGATTTTTTTTTGAAATACGATATGACTGATTCAAACTCCCATTGATCGAATGAGATTAATTGTGATTTTCTCCGCCCAGCTCTTGCCCTGAAACAGAATACGAACAAGAATCAACAAAAAAAACAGAGAATCTAGAGAAAACTGCTTTGGGAACATCTAAACTCTGAATGACCCAGTCGCACCCAGCTGTTCCTGGACTATGTGTCCTTTTCTACTGACAAGGTGGAGAGCTTGCTGTCAAACCTCGACTCAGATTTTGCAACTGTTCCAGACAGCATCATTCCAGGTGTCCAAAAACCTGCTCTGCTGCTCTTACTCACCCTCTCTCTGTTATATTCACCCTCTCATTTGCTCAAGGTCATCTGCCATCTGCTTGGAAATCAGCAAACATTACCGCTCTGCATAAAAAAGGTCCAAAAACAGATCCCTCCAACTGCAGACCAATCAGCCTGCTCCCAATCATCAGCAAGGTTATGGAATCAATCATCGCTTCAGACATTAAATCCTTCCTCTTCTCCAATGGCTTGATTTGCGACCATCAATTTGGATTCAGAACAAGTCCCTCTACCCCAGACATGCTGCTTCTACTTTCCCAATAATGTATCGAGGTCCTAAAATGCCAGACATGAAATCAGAGCCATCTCCTGAGACTTATCTCGAGCTTTGATTCGGTCTGGCATCCCACACTGCTCACCAAATTCTTTCTCTTATGGTATCCAACGCAATCTTCACTCATGGCTCATGGACTTCCTCTCCTGTCACAGTCAATGAGTCGCTCTTCCTGGCTCTCTCTCATCTCTTCTTCCTGTCCTGGCTGGACTTCCTCAAGCCAGTGTTATCGGCCCTGCGCTTTTTCTGGTTTTCATCAATGATCCCTCCGACTCTCTGGAAAATCACCTTTATCGATTTTCTGATGACTCCACCCTGTGCCATGACATCCCTCATCCTTCAGACAGGCAGGTAGCAGCCTCTTTACTCTCTGCAGACCTGGATAAAATCACAATCTGGTCAAACACTTGGAACATGTCCTTTAATTCTGATAAATCTCCCACCCTCACTGTCTCTACGAAAGGACCGACTGGAACCTCCCCCCCCCCCCCCACCAAATCTCCTTTCTCAACAATCCCTTTAAGGAAGTCCTTTCATTCAAGCTTTTGGGCCTCACTATCTGCCATGATCTTTTCTGGGATTGCCACATTTCCAAGCTCGCCTCTAATGTCAGTCACCGACTGGGCATCCTGTGTCGTGCAAAGTCCTTCACACCTGAGCTTCTCACCACACCTTGGCACACCTGAACTTCAAACCACATAAAAGCTTTCATCTGCAGCGTTATGGAGACCTGCTGTCACTACACGATAAGGACGGGGTGAAAGACGAGTACACACACATGGAGGTAGTGGAGTACAATGAGGGGAAGCTCGGGGAATGTGTCGTGACCCGGTGCAAGCAGCCGGATAGCCTCCTTCAGGAATGGAGGAAGACGCTATGGTCCCTTGAAGCGGATCTCGACCAGGTGGGTCCGGTCGAGCTTTGCGAGGTAGAGGGGGCGAGTGCTGTTGACGGGTACACACGGAGCTTGGGGGGTGTGAAGGCCCCGAGACCCCTTGTGGTGGCACAAATCCCCAGTGTGATTGTGTCGAAATGTGTGTATACGAGTGTGGCAAATGTGTGCTGAAGAGCGCGCATAGCGTGGGTGAATGGCGTTGTGTGAAAGGGACCGCGTGTGTGAGTAATATGGTGTGCGTGGTTGTGAGTGGGCCGAAATGCGTGCTTTTCAGCACGCATTGTGTGAATGAAACCCCTTGTGCAAGTGAAAGGCCGTGTGTGGTGGAACCACGTGTGCGAGAGTGCGATGACGACGGTACCTGACAGTGGACAAAGGCCGAGTAGCGGCCGTAGCTGCATTGGGGACCGTGCCGGGTTTGCACAGCAGCACGCGGGGTCCGTGCTGTGCTACGCACGAGGCCGCCGCGTGCGCGCCTGCGGGAGTGAAACCCGGTCCGTAAACGCCGCGCTGGATTCGAGCCGACCCCGCAGATGGACAGAAGCTTGGCTGGGACAGACGAATTTGGACCAGATGGGTTCTCCACGCGAGCGTGATTGTAAAGCTCCGACGAGCAGGGCACATGTGTTCGCGTGGGGAACCCCTCGAAATGCGAGGTTTGCTTTAAATGCGCAGGGTGACGTCATGGCTGCACGTATGGGTGTAATCCGGCAGGAGGGAAATCCCTACCGGATGGTACCGTCAGAGAAGGGACGAGGTGCGCTGAGTGCGAACAGCTGCCATGACGTCACGGGGAAAGAGCGCAGGTTGCGAGTTGCCACGCTGGTGCACGCGCATAAAAAGAAAAAGCGGGCCTCGCTTCAAGTGAACAGGATTCCCTGGGCGGGGGGTGGAAGACCCCCCTGCCCCGGTCACAGGACACCACTAGTTAAGGGAATGTTAGGTCACTAGTTAGGTCACAGGACACCACTATTTAATGTAAGTTAGACCGGCTCCATGGGGCAGGGATAAGTCCTCATGGGGCCCGTGGAATGGATTAGTTAGAGGGATTTTAGTTGAGATTTAGGATGGGAAATGGGAAATAGATGTTTGAGGATTTGGAGACACTGACAGACTTTGGATGTGTAGTGGGGACGTAGCTTAGCTCCGTAGTGTTAAATGGAATGTGCTACTAGTTTTAGGGATGACGAGGGAGCACGAGTTAGTTTTGGGATTGAGTGAGAAGAATGGCAGTGATCAGCGATGTGTGAGAAGAGAATGGAAAATGTACTTGATGAGTGAGTGAGGCCAGCGGGCCTGTGTGTATGGAGTGAATGTGGAATGCATGGTGCGATGAGTGATTGGGGGGAGGAGTGATACCCACCAGGGGAACCCGAGTCAGTATAATGTGAGTTTGTGGGTTTGTCACATTGACAAAATGGAGGTCGTTTTGCTGTTGGTGCGAATGTAGGCACGAAACCCATTTGGAGGGGTGCAGGAGCCCTGTTGACGGGCTGGGAGCATGGCTGTGAACGATGGGTATCCCTTCGTGGGTACCCCGGGCACCGGGCTAGTCGGCCGCAGTAGGCCAAGGGTCCATGGGGGGCCGGGATAGTGTAGTGGGCACGGGTGGGCCCACATGATGCGGGGCCCGGGGCGCCATTGGCCACGTGGGCAGTGCATTGGGCACGGGCACCCAGGGAAGGGGCCTGGGGCACCAGCCTGCCACGTGAGCGTTTCAGGGGAGTAGCCATGGAGGGCACTCCCCAGTGTTTAGGGAGCTGGTAGGCTCGGAGGCAGTTGCAGGGCCCAGGGGTGCCATAGTAGGAGAATCGGCTTTGGGTAGTTCTTGCCAAAGGAGCCACGTGTCCCAGCCACGAAACCATGCAAGGGCACGAGGGAAAATTCGAGGACAAGGCCCGAAATTGTGAGGACGCCAACACAGGCGATGGGAATCTTGGTTGTTCGAACCAGCAATTTAAGCGAGAGGCGCTTTTGGATATCCCCGGGGTAGTTTAGGAGTAATAAATGTGAGGGAAGTTAGGAGATGTACCCCTCCGCTCCATCCATTCCTTCGCTCTCATTGTGGGCCGCTGAACTCACCTTGGGTAAGTGGATCGCTGAAATCTAACGAGGCCATTCTGAGGCTTCATTGGGCCACGACACAGGACACTTGCTCTCCCTTATTCCCCTCCAGGAAGGGAACGTAGGGGTTGGGAGTAGGCTAGGAGACAGGATAGGTTAGCCGGACAGAGAATATAAAGGGGGTTAGGGAGACGATTTATGATAGGGGAAAAAAAAAAGTTGGGGCTAAATTGGGTGGATTTTTTGCAAACTAAGGGGGTGGGTATGGACAGAGACAGGCAAAGGCGATAGGTTGGGAGGGAGACAGTAGGGTAGGTCAGAGGCCACCTTCTGAGTGGCCAACACCACCGCACTCCTTCCACAAACCTCCAGTACAAAACAAGAGGCCAGCCAACTTCATCTGCCAGCTGTTTTGCTACAAGGCCTGTGCCGGTCAGTTCATCTGCCGGCTGTTTTGCTATAAGGCCTGTGTCGGTCAGTTCATCTGCCGGCTGTTTTGCTACAAGGCCTGTGCCGGTCAGTTCATCTGCCGGCTGTTTTGCTACAAGGCCTGTGCCCGTCAGCTTCACCACCGGCCTGTTTTGCCTTGCCTTGTCTGCCTGCCTTTGCCTTGCCCCATGCCTGCTAGCCTTTCCTTTCATTTGCCCCCATTTCTGTCCATTACCATGTGCGCCAAGATCATCGCGCATTCTGCAGGGACTGCCCTGTAGGCAGCCGCATCACGGGACTGCATTGGCGGCCCATGCACCGTGTTGTCCATCCATCCATCTGCACCACGGGACTGCATTGAGCAGCCTGTGCACCGCTCAGTTGCTTGTGCTGCTTGAGTCAGCACCATCCAGTGTTCTGCAGGGACTGCCTTGCAGGCAGCCGCACATGGAGACTGCATTTGTGCAGCCCGTGCACCGTTTTGTGTTCATTGCGCTCATTTCACGGGGGAGGCCTGGGACTGCATTGGTGCAGCTGGCCACATTCCCTGTCACCTGCATTTGTTTCATGATCCAGAGACTGCGTGAGAGCAGCCTGGCTCCCTGCTTGAAGAATGGCCTGTGGGATGGCACAGAGCCAGCGGGTTAGGGTGAGTTGCTTCAGCAGCTGAAGACTTGAAAAGGTTTTTGTGACAGACAACGGGGCCTTTCGAACAGGCCCCGAAGACATCCGACCTTCAGCTGTAGAGCGCTCACCCTGAAATACTGACTGACATTGCAATGTGCCTTTTTCCCACAGAGTCCATCAGTCCTGGGCCATGGTTAGTGTAAAATGTATAATATAAGGATAAGTTAAGTTAAAATTGTAAATGAGTTGCTTCCCCCTGCATGTGTGTCATAGCACCGGCAATTTAGTTAAGTCGTCTGTATGAGTGGGTTTGTTTAGTTAGTTACTCAGCCCGTAGGTTATTTATTTTTGGGACACGAATACACTAAATGTCGCACTCAGGGATCCGAAGATAAAATGTACGAGGGGAAAGTTACACATGATGGCACACGAAAATTCGACGACTCGGGGCGAGTCTGTAAAAAGGGGAGGGGTAGTGTTACGGCTGTGGAAATTCGCAGAGCACCATATAGGTCCTTAGATCAGTTATGCCGATAAGTCTGTGTTCAGATAGATTTCCCCACCGTTGTCTAATGGGATTTATTCATGTAACCAGGCTGTGAATCTTTGAGTTAGCCGTTTTTCTTTTACTATCATTATTTTGGACCAACCGCCATGACTACCACCTCAAAGCCCCACCAACCAAAACAACCACGATCACCACAACCACCTTCTCGTCAACCGCCAACATCCCCACAGACAACGAACAGCCGCCTTCACAACAACCACCTTAATCACCACCGCCCAACCACACCACCCTCACTACCACCACAAACGCCAGCCACACCACCCTCACGACCACCACGAACGCCAGCCACACCACCATCAAGACCACCACAAAACGCCAGCCACGCCACCATAATGCCAACCACACCACCACCGCATTTCTACCTCAGCACGGTTTCGAGAAGCCTGGCATTCATCGGGGGAGAACGGATGACGGCCTCACCCCTCCCCCCAATGACAAACATGTGCAGAAAAGACGAAAGCTATGAAGACATAAAGGAAAGGCCCCGATTCGGCAAGGAAAACGCCCTGCTTCTGGAAGCTTCGCGCGCGTGCTGGAAGGGAGGGGGCGAAAGGGAGGGGCGAGGGCCGTGGAGATAAAAGCGCGCGCTGAACGCAGCGTAAGAAGAAGCGAGTGGGAGAAGCAAGTGGAGAGGCGAGTGGAAGTCAGTCGGTGGAGGTCTGGGCTCGTGTGAGAGTATGGAGTTGTGGGCAGCCACGCTGGAGCCTGGAGTCCCCGCAGTTGGTGAGGAGCTGGAGAGGGTCCAAGAGGGACGCCCAAGCAAGTCCCCATGAGGGTGGAGGTAACCTGTAGTGGCCTCTTGGAGTTCCTTTGGTCAACCAAGCTCGTTGGACATAAAGACCCTAAGGTGTCCAGTCTGACCCCCTTGTCGTTAAGGGGGTCTTTTCCTTGCTTTTATTTGTGTGGAAGTTGTGGGGCTGTGTCCCGTTAAGTAGAGAAACTGTTAAGTGACTGCACATGATTAATTATAGATGGTTGTAGCGCTTCGCCTTGCTCGCGTCTTTTGTCTTGTCCCGCATTCATTACAAATCAACTGCATGCGTGTTTCACCAATTCATTGCATGATTGTTTGTATACGTGTAAAATAATAAATGTGCTTATTTCAATGTGAACCTGTTCATCGTGTCATTTTTCCCATTGAACGGCCGAATTGCATTTCGGAATGGTAGCGGGCTTTTTAATAGCCGATAAAAGAATCGGGTCCAGCGAGGTCTCGCGATAACACCCCGCTCGGTTAACCCAGAACGGAACGAACCGCTTAAGCGGTTCATGTCCAAGCAGACCTCGCTGCGGTACGGTCTCTCGGTAGGCTGCCCACGCGAATAATTAGGTATATAGACAATTCGGCGATTGACCCTGTCGTGCGCGGGTAGAATATTGACAAGGCCGTGGTGTGCGCTTGGAGCACACCCGTGACTGGTTTTCGGCGTTGTTCCGGAAAGTCGCGACTGAATTGTCCATTCGGTGGGTGTACGGTCGCGATTCGGCTAAAAAACGGCTGTCCGCACGCCGGCGGGCGGAGATTCGTAACAGTATGTTCCAATTGCACGTAATTTACGCTACACCACGCGTAAACATGGCACTTATTGTGAAGTTCACCAAATTCTAGTATGTTCGGGTTCGGGCAATGGTCAACCCACACGCGCGCACGCACGCGCACGCACACGCACACCCACCCGCGCACACACGCACACACACACACTCACACACACACACACACTCACACACGCACACACACACAGTATGGCTCCATCCAAGAGGCTCTTTTATTTTGGTGCAATATCACCATTTTTTGGCATCTCCATTTCCTGGTCGACCTTTCCTGGTCGACGTGCACACACTCGATTAATAAGTTGGGGAGGTTCTGAACTCCTGGGCCTCATCACCCGACTGGATGCGTTTGAGCTTTGTCGCTGTGTTTGCTGGGACTGTCACGTCGGTGTGGCCTCCAGCCTCCAGGCGTAACACACAGGTGTCAGGTGTGCTTCCATGGAGTCAATACAGCGTGCATGTCAATCAAATGCGGCAATGCTTTTGAACCACAGGTGATTCGAAGAACGTATTGATGAAGGTGAGGCAGGCAGACAATCCTCAAATACACTTGTACCTGTGTCTGCATGCTTCACCATTTATTTGTCCATCTCAGTATGTGTACATGTTCAGGGTCACAAACTATAAACTCCTTTTCTCTTGCAGATATTGGTCAAGATTCGAGGTAAGAACTTTCCGATAATTGTGCATGAGGGCACTGATTCCCCTCCCCTCCCCCTGCCTGCAAAAAAGGGAACAAACCTAAGAAAAATAGACTTTCTGTGAAGAGGAACGTCACAGAAAACGTACACAACAGGTGTCAGGTGTTCTTCTGTGCAAACAATAAGATTTAAATAACACAAGCTTGAATAATTTGTTCAATAATTAATTTCCTTGTTCATTGAACAAAAATAATCAGCCTTGTGTTGGCTTCGCGGTTCGGGTGGTGGCTTGGGATCCTCAGGGTCCTGAGTTCGAGGATCCCAAGCCAGCATCCTCACCACCCTCGGGGTCCTGATATCAACAACAATGGTTATACCCTTCAAAGCACACGATGGCCGTTCACATGTGAGATATTTCACCTGTGAACACCTGGACGTGCGAATTTGTTTATGGTGTAGGAACTGTTAATCGGATAGAAAACACTCTGAGCAAGCAGCGTAACCTTGCATGAAAGAATATCCAAGACCTTCAAGAT
>NW_028222850.1:0-2500 GCF_056783735.1 Eptatretus burgeri | reverse complement strand
TGGATGCAACGAACAGGTTTACATTCACACAAGGACATTTATTATAATAAAGCACGTATGCAATTAAACAAGGCAAAACACGTATGCAATAATACAAGCAACAAAAGCACGACAAAAGAAGTACAACTGTCTACTTATTATGTACAGTCACTTGCACTTAACAGCAGTTCCTACTTATTAGACGGGCCCACGGACACACGTACGCACACACCCAAGAAATGGTGGCAGAGGCCTTTAATAACAAGCTCCAGCTCGGAAGACAGGTGAGCTGAAACCCAGAGCCTATCTCGAACCTCTCCACATCGTGTGGTCTTCAAGTTGTTTGGACCCGGGCTCCAGCGAGAGTGAGCTGGATCTAATCGCCGAGCCGTGATCCTTCCCGAGCTTCCGCGAATCCTCCCGCGCTTCTCAACACGTGCTGGTGAAACGAGGCGCCGATCCTTCCCGTCGATGCGTCGCTTCTCCGAGGAACCACCTCCGCGCTTCTCAACACGTGCTGGTGAGACGAGGCTCCGATACTTCCTGTCGATGCGTCGCTTCTCCGAGGAACCACCTCCAAGAAGAGGTCGATGAGTCGCTCCAAGCCGGGAACCAAAATGGAGAACAAGGAGCTCCACGAACCAAGAAGAAGAAGAAGAAGAAGAAGAAGAAGAAGCCACCACTCGCAGCTCGAGCCAAGCGACCAGCTTAACTTCCTTCCAAACATGGAAGCTTGAAGCAAAAAAGCTTTCAAAAGCCTCTGACCCTAACCAGAGTCAAGCAGATGCCGAAGCTCACGGAACCATCAAAGCAAAAAGCCTCCAAAAAGCCTCCTCCCGAGCCAGGCCACAGCCGAAGCTCACTGAGCCAGCTGAAGCAAAAAGCTTCCGAAGGCCTCAACCGTAACCCAAGCCAAACAGGACCCGAAGGTCTGCTGAACGGCTACTCTCTGCCGAAGCAAAAAGCTTACCAACAACAACGAAGAAAGGATCTCGTCCTTATCCTTCTCCGCCCCCCCCTCCCCCACGGCCAGCGTGACTCATGCCCTCGTGATCCATCCCCCCGCTCAACCAGGGGTGGAAAGGAGTTGTTGACATCATGAGTCACGGGATGGCAGGGTGTTTCTTCTTGCTCTTCGCAGAAGAGGGGGAGGGATGTCTCCATTGTTAATTCCCTAACTACCAAATCGATCCGCAGCGCATCGAATCGATTTCTGAACATTTAAACAATGGAAGGTGAGCTATCTAGGGAACAAGCACTTATCGACATATCTGACTAAAGGAACCTGTATGTTGTGTGCAATCGGATTCCCAAATTCATAACAATATATACAAAAAAAAAAAAAAAATCTGCAGATATATATATATATATATATATATATATATATATATATATATATATATATATATATATATATATATATATATATATATATATATATATATATATATATATATATATATGTACGGATCTGGAAACCATTTGCATTCAACATACAGGTCCCAAAAGTCAGTTATCCTGTTAAGTACATGTGTAGTCAGATCCCTTTCCTTTTGTCTAGTGGGAGAATCAAAAACCTGCGTTGCGACTTCTTTTAGTTATGTTATTAAATCTTTACATCTAACAACCAACAACCCAACTGCATGACCCCTCAGCCCGTCACGATCTACCGCCAACCGGCTGCACCACCAATGCACCTTTGCAACGTTGATACTGTTACTCGTCGAGTGTGGGCCCACGTGGAGGACTGACTGGGGTTTCCCGGGAGGGCCGTTGCAGCGTTATACTGTTACTCATCAAGTTTGACCCCACGTGGAAAGAGCAGTTGGGGTTTCCCGGCAGGGGCCAAGGCCCTGCCCCGGAATGGTTGGCCGTAGGACCCTGTCCAATGAGGGGTGGGACAGCGAGGTGTTTTTCGCCAAGAGCCCCTCCCTGTGGTGGGAGGAGATATATTGTTGTGGGGCCGGGTATCGGTGGCGAGCACGACCGCGAGGTGGAGCAGTGGAGCCCTCTCCCACCGAACACCCGGTATTTATAGGTCGTCACCCCGGATAACTCCGGAGCCGAGGGGTCCCTTATCGGACCGAAGATCGCCAATAGGTCGACCACGTGGGATAGTCAATTGCCAATTTCAATATTCCTAAATACCTACGCAGTCTAACTACCTGGGAACCACATCCTCAGCTGACTCTGTCCGATCCGAGTCACAGGTAACGGCTCGGATCCGGCGTAACCGAGCGGAGTTACCAGAGCCGCGCCGGACCAAATGAACAATTTGTTGCTTCGCTATTTTCCAACACGCACCATGCTAAGCCAATGAAAGAAACAGAAATGAGCTGGTACATTCAACAAAAAGGGGTATTTATTTATAACAATAATCGGGGAGGGGAACACACAGAGCAGAGTTATCCGAATATGAAAATGTAATGTACAAGCAGCACAGGCACTTAACAGTTGCTACTTATCAGACGGGCCCACACAGACACACACACCCCCAAAATAAATGATGGCCGCGGCCTTT
>NW_028222849.1:22500-25000 GCF_056783735.1 Eptatretus burgeri | reverse complement strand
GTAGAGGGAAGATTGCACCATCCTCGAGGACCCAACCGCTCTCTTCCAAACTCGGAAGTTGGGGATGTGTAATCACATAAGCTTTGTTCACCATGCATACAAAGTTTTCCCGTTGAATATGAGGCAGCAGTGTACAGGGGCGGATCTTGGTCTCAGGCAAAAGGGGGGTTGACATTTTTGGCTTTGAGGCAAGGTGGGTGGGTGGCAATATACCCATGCGAGCGCCAACATTGCGAAGCCCATACGAGGGGGGGGGGTATCCCCTCTCTTTGAGGTGGAGGGCTGGGGCATGCTTCCCTCGGAAATCTTTAAATATACAATGTTTTTTCCCGGACTCTTAAGACAATTTGAAAACACATTTAGGATCTTTGAGTCAAACAGTTTCAACCCATAACTTTATTTCAAACACTGAAACGAATCTTTTGTCCAATACAAATATAAACGAGTGGGGGGAGAACTCGGTGGAGTGCAAAACCTCTGCCGCCAATACTGCGAAGTCACTTAAGTGAACCTGATATCCCATTCATTGTAGGTCAAAACGGATCAAACTCCACTGAACCACGATTGAATAAACTAAACGAGATCGATGCGCATGTAGAAATGCCAAAAAAAATCGAAATTTTTTTGAAAAAAAAGTTTCAAAATTTTTTTTTTTATCTCACAAATTTTTTTTGGGGGGGGGGGTTGGAAATCACTTAAAACATGTCGAAATGCAAAAAAAAATTCAAATATTTTTCAAATAAAATCGAAATTTTTTTGAAAAAAAGTTGCAAAATTTTGTTTTTTTTCTCTAACAAATTGATTTTTTTGGGTTGGAAATCACTTAAAACATGTAGAAATGCAAAAACAAAAATTCAAATATTTTTTCAAAATGGCCGCCATAGCGGCCATATTGGACTTTGGACCAAGTCCAAAATCTAATGGCATGATCCTTGGACCATACCTAATCCCCCCACCAAGTTTCCTCGAAATCCGTCCAGGAGTTTTTCCGTAACACTGTTCACAAACAAACAGACAGGGGTGAAAACAGTAACCTCCGTCCATCTTCGATGGCGGAGGTTAATGACATAATGAACATAATCATAGGTCGGTGGTTAGGGCCACATTGTTGGGATAGAAGTATTTTCAATTTTTAACACAATGGTCACATTGTTCTCAGTCAAATATAATTGATTGGCAGAAAAGTCGCCTTGGTTGTTTCTGTACAAAGCACTGCACTATTTTGGCTGGATCTTGTTGCAGAGTTGCCTGGTAGTGAACAGCCATGAGTGTGAGTCCAGCCAGCCTCTCCTCCCCCATGGTGGACCTTAGATGGGTCTTCACTCTGTGCAATGCTGAAAATGATCGTTTGGCCTCGCAGCGGGAGATTGGAGACGTGCAACCCACAATTATGAGTTGTCTCGCATTGGGGAAGAAGTCTTCATCAGCATGTGCAAGGCAGTCAACGAAGTCCCCAGGGAACTTGGTCTTGTCCTCCTTTTCGCAGTATCTCCTCCAGCTTCTGATCTCTGCCTAATATAAAGAGAATAATAGGCACAATATAAAGGGAACTCTCTTAACATACTAATGTGTATAATTATTATTAAAACACAGAATCCATTACATAATAATATTTGCACTAGATGTTGATTATTCCTTTAGTTTTTCTGGCGATGGAAGATAAGCTTCCCAGAACATCAACTCCTGCACCTCTCCTTCAATACTTATTAACCTCCGCCATCGAAGATGGACGGAGGTTACTGTTTTCACCCCTGTCTGTTTGTGAACAGTATTAGGGAAAAACTCCTCAACGGATTTCGACGAAACTAGGTGGGGGGATTAGGTATGGTCCAAGGATCATGCCATTATATTTTGAACTTGGTCCAAAGTCGAATATGGCGGCCATTTTTGAAAAAATATTTGAATTTTTGTTTTTGCATTTATTCATGTTTTAAGTGATTTCCAACCAAAAAAAAAAAAATGTTGGAGAAAAAAAAAACAGGAAAATTTTACTTTTTTCCAAAAAAATTTCGATTTTATTTGAAAAATATGTGAATTTTTTTTTGCAATGTTTTTCAAAAAAATTCCGATTATTTTTTTTTATTTTTGCATTTCTACATGCATGTCGATCTCGTTTAGTTTATTCAATCGTAGTTTAGTAGAGTTTGATCCGTTTTGACCTACAATGATTAGGATATCAGGTTCACAAGTGACCCGGCAGTATTGGCGGCGGAGGTTTTGCACTCTACCGAGTGCTCCCCCTCTAGTTTTGAATGGTTTTAGAGATATATTTCTGACACTGTTTTCCTCTTTGCAAATGTTCCTTCAGTACTGGATCATGTGAAGCTGTGTGTTCTAGCACTGCAAGAAAGTTCCCCCTGTTCACCAGGGGATTTGCAGTGCTGTCATCTCTGTGACCTCGCAAAGACAGACCCTGCCTTCCCAGGAGGAGGACGGTTTGTACAATTTTCACTCAGAATATGTTTATTGGTCTCTGATACTGTCAGAGCTTCAAGATTGA
>NW_028222849.1:0-15000 GCF_056783735.1 Eptatretus burgeri | reverse complement strand
TGGTGCCAGTGTTATGGTGTGGGCAGGCATATGCCATGGAGAGCGCACTCGGCTTCATTTCATTGAAGGCAACTTGAACGGGCAGCGGTACAGGGACGAGATACTCAGACCCATCATCGTGCCGTTTGTGCTCCTTCACCATGTGACGTTTCAGCACGACAATGCTCGCCCCCATGTTGCCAGGATCTGCATGGACTTCCTCGGTGAGGAGGACATTGATGTCCTCGACTGGCCTCCATATTCTCCCGACATGTCGCCCATCGGGCACCTTTGGGACGTTCTTGATCGACGCGTACGACAACGTTACGCAGTCCCAGAGAACGTCCGCCAGCTCCGTGTGGCTCTCCAGGAGGAATGGGAAAACATCCCTCAGGCCACCATCGATAATCTGGTGATGTCCATGCGCCGGAGATGCACCGCTCTGCGCGACGCCAACGGTGGACACACCCGCGACTGACTGTGTGAACTCTGACAGTGACACCTCGGTTGTGTCGGCTGTTGTAGCGCAAAGACTGTTGCCAGAATTCTCAAGGAACTCTTTGAAATTTAATGCTCAATTGTCATGAATTCTATAACCAAATTGTTGTGAAGATTTAGTATTAATGAGTTTGAGGTAAAATAGTAACAATCGCTTGGTGCATTTATATTTTTGCGCGAAGTGCGTTTATATTTTTGTGCAGTATACAATTATCAAACCCTCTAAGGCGCCAAGTACGTACACACACACACACACACACACACACACACACACACACACACACACACACACACACACACACACACACACACACACACACACACACACACACACACACAAAACGTAGCTACTTCTGGTGGTCAGGCTGGACCGTGGTGTGGACGCAACTGTCTGGCCTTGCTCTCGTCAGGGGGGGCAGGAGAAACCATGGTGCTGTCGACCTCCTGGTCCTGGCCCAAGTCCGCTCACAGCCGCCAGGGAACCAGTTCTGGCGCCAAATTGCGAGCAGGAGAGGGAGGCAGGTCCGCCCGCCGTTCGACCCCGTACTCCGAGTCAGCAGAACCTCAGAGCCAACCAAGGTGAGGCACGAGGCTCAGCAAGGCTCCAAGACACGATAAAGAACACATCGAATCAGCACAACAACAAGTACGCTTCCCACGCAACAGCCTCCACACCAAAAAAACACGATCTTTTTGTCTCGATCTTCTTCCTCTTCCTTTTCGACCCCGAACAGAACCTTTTTATCCTCCCGTCCTCGTCACTTCCAATCGAGCCGTTTTATTGGCCCACCGCAATAAATGCAAGAACATGTACAAAGATTGGCCTTCCGCCAATCGTGATCACAGGGCGGAGCCATCCGCAGCCCTGTCCTGTGACGTCACGGCCAGCCTCCAGGGGCTACTAAAAGGGGTTTACGCAGACACCCTGACCCTATCCCGTGTCCCTATCTAATTACGTGACAATTATCATTTCCCCCTTGAAGAAATGAACATTTACTAGACAACTTATCACCACTGAATTGCTACTTATTACATCGAGATCCTGGTAAACTCGAACAGCATGGCATACCTAATTAAACATCCTAATTACCCTTTGAATGCATACCCCCCCCTCAAACGTAACAATATTATAACACAGACTGGTTCTTGATGTTCGTTTACCTCACTGTGAATCAACAATGATCAGTTGGTGAACTTACAAAAGGTATGTTTGACCAAAATTCCCGGTTTATTAATTTTTTTTCTCCAAAATAATAAACTTCAGAAACTGAAACAACCACCATCGCCAACACATCTTACTTTCATTGCAACTACCTAAATACGGCACCATGACAGAAAGGTAATCATCTGAAGTTCCTCGAACCACCAGGTAATGGATGTTCACAGAGTTGGGCTGGCCAATGCGCTGGACTATATCCTCTGCCTGGATTAACATTTCGTGGGAGAGTCATCTTAGGTCATTTAAGGTGGCTTAAGGTCATTTGACTTTTTGTCTGTGGAAGGTCCTCTCTGCCAAACTGCCATCTGAGTAGCATGGAACGTGTTTTTTTCCATCCAGTTATGAATTGTTGATGTCGATATTGTCTGCTGTGAAATGGACAAACTTGTGCAGAGCCAAATTGCGGGAAACAACTGCACCATTGTCTGGGTCAATGTTTTTCAGAGTATGTTCTGCAAGAGCTGTGTCTATCTCAAAAAAAGACTCATAGTTGACGATATGATCAGCATTGTGAAAGAGCTTAACTCGCTTCTTCGACCTTGGTGCAGGGCATTCCCAAGTCCAATGTGTTTTGGTGTCCATTTCTTGCCACAGCTGACTCCAAACAAGATGTCTTGTGCAACATTTAAAACTTTGGAGTGAACTTTTGCTTACTGATCCTGGTCTTCCTGTTCAGATTCTAATGCAGATGGACCCACATAAAATAAATGCAAGAACATGTACAAAGACTCAGGTATGCATGCAAATGCAGCATCTTCAGACTTCAAATCCTTTATGACCTGGCTGTGTCATTAAATCTCCTCTGATCTTTAGTGCAACATGTACAAATGAGTGGAATATATCATCTTGAGGTTGATACAAGGGCATATGAAGTTATTCATTATGAGTCAAATCTTCCATCTGCAGAATTAGTACTTGAGAATATTTAGTTGGCACAAGTAAAGTGGTCCTGTCGGCAGTTGGTCCATGGCGTAGTGGTACAAACTGGTACACATCATCAAGTTTTTGACTTATTTTTACTTTAAATGATGTCCTTCTCCTGGCATAAGATGGTGGAATACGAATGTTAGCTTCTTGTGCCAAGGAACAATAATAATTCCACACATCACTGAGATCTAACACTTGTCCTTTGTCAGCATATTTTTGCAATTCAGCACAAAGCCACACCATTGCAAGGTCTAATGTTTGACTGGCGTCTTTTGTTTTTGTTGTTGATCTTGTAAAGTTTATATCACAGTTCAAATGGTACTTGCCTTCTGCTGCAATAAGGTCATTGACATTTGACACACGGACATGGATAATGGGGTCAAATTTGGCAGCTTCCATAATTTGGGTACTCATTTTCAGTGTTGATATGGCAACCAATTTATGTTTGGTGGCATCCTTCTGGCAGAAAAGACATTTCATCCAATCAACAGACCCAACACAATGGCGCAGGAGTGACTCTGATGTCATGAGGACATTGTTCTCTGGTGTTGACTGTGTCATAACTGCATGATGGACCACATGAGTCAGCTCGAGAAGACTGCAGGCGCTTAATCTTCCCTTTATCTGTGAGCACGGCAAAGCAACATCTTTGCCACACATTTGAATCTGGGTTGGAATGTAGTGAAGACTCAACCCTGTCAATCGCATCCCTGTTTTTGTCATCTCGGAGCTTCTTTCGAGTATTTGCTGCTGTTTCTAGGTTCTTCAGACCTTGCTCCCCAGCCTCTCGCAAGCTTTCTTTTGTGTCTTTTTGGCACAGGATACAGAGACTGTGTGTAACAACACGAGGTCACTTGAGGCTCAACACTGGCTCCATCGTTTATCTGTGAAAGATAAAAAGAACCATTACACAGTAATTGCAACTTGAAAATGATATCTTCATTAGATAGAATATTTTAATTTACTGATGTTTAAATGTCACAAAGTTGAGCTTCACATCATCCACCTTGGATAGAAATACTTAATTGTACTGATGTTTAAATATTTTAAAAATTTGAGTGTCACATCATCTATCTTGGATAGAATTTCTTAGGTATGCTAATGTTTAAATATCATAAAACTTGAGCTTCACGTCAGCTTCCTTCAATAGAATTCCTGAAGGATTGTTATATTTGAATATCAGGGAACTTGACATCATCACATCAACCATTGGCAGCAGTCTATTCTCCAAACTTCAGAATATCAATACAAATTTCATTACCTATTGTTCCATGCAAAACAGATCAGTTCAGTTGAAACTTAACTAAAGCATGTTGATGTTCATGGTGCTGCATTCTTCCAAAATCTGAAAATCTCCAAATCTAAAATAAAATACTTCATGAAATATAATAAACAAGTAACAAATATGTTACCTTCTGATTAAAAAAGGTAACAACTCTTCAACAGCAAATAACAATTCACAAGCTATTTCTAAAAAGGCTAGTTCATTGGTCCAACACATGTCTGCACTTTGAGAAAATCCCAATGAATCTTTAACAAGCACCAGCTGATAAACAGAGCCATATCTAATACATCCTGACGTTCACTGATCCAGTAAAAACCACTGGAGAGATTTTGCAGAAAGTCAGCTCGAATTTGACCATAGGTGGCAAATCTACAGGCATTCAAATGCTATCTTCGCATTTTGGAACATATCAACATATCACAATGTTACTGATTGTTCTGATACAATGTTAGAAATAACAACTCAAACAACAATTTTAACGGCAGGTAATTTGTGAAGTGAAAAAATTGCAGGATGATCATGCTGGAATATGATAAAGAAAATACATTATCGGGCTGACGAGGCAATTTTGGTACCAACTTTAAAATGTAAATTTGAACAACAAAGAGTCAAAATTGAGCTTGGTAACAAGCATTTTTGAATTCAGCATACTTGAATTAGGTTAAAAACACTTGTTACCAACTTTTAACAAGAAATGCCTCAACCCTTCTTATCAGGTGTCTTTTCAGATTTTCTGTCCTGTCAAAGCCTCTTTGTGGTCCTTTCAAAGAAATGGGATCCCATCTTCGGATTCTGCCCGACACTACAAAAAGGCCCCTGTTCTCTACCCTTTATCCTATCCTTCACCGAGATATTCAAAGAAACAACAATTCATGACGTTTGTTAGTTCATCAATTGAACTGCAAAATGAGGACAATGACACTTTACGGATGAACTGTGAGATGATGTGCTCCCAAACACGTGATGAT
Organism: Eptatretus burgeri; assembly: GCF_056783735.1. Taxonomy (NCBI): domain Eukaryota; kingdom Metazoa; phylum Chordata; class Myxini; order Myxiniformes; family Myxinidae; genus Eptatretus; species Eptatretus burgeri. The sequence continues at coordinate 10,124 of NW_028222849.1, read as the reverse complement.
TGACTTGAGTGTGTGATGAGCAGTGGAGGCCTTCACCAAGAATTGATGAAGAAGCAATGTGTGGTCTACAAGCTGCATGATGAATCTGAACATCTACAGAGGGTAACCGACCTGCACTTCAACAGAGGGTAACTTTCCTGCACATCCACAGAGGGTAACTTTCCTGCACACCCACAGAGGGTAACTTGCCTGCGCATCTCCAGAGGGTAACTTGCCTGCACATCTCCAGAGGATAACTTACCTGCACATCTACAGAGGGTAACTTACCTGCACATCTACAGAGGGTAACTTACCTGCACATCTACAGAGGGTAACTTACCTGCACATCTCCAGAGGGTAATTACCTGCACATCTCCAGAGGGCAACTTACCTGCACATCTCCAGAGGGCAACTTACCTGCACATACACAGAGGGTAATGGGGAGGAAAACTTCCTTTTTAAACATGGATTTATTGTGGATTTATTCTGTATGCACTGCTTATTGAATGTTTCAAATTATCTTCAATTGCTTCTGCTTAATTAGTGTCTCAATTGCTGACATGTATTCATTTCTCTGGAATCCATTTCATTGGAACTTATATAGTCAAACAGTTACTGGAACCTGTAACCGGATGCTTTACTTCCATCTATCCCCCACTCCTTTCTCTGTCTCTGTTTCGTATCAAATTGAAGTACCTGTCATCTGGTGAAAGGCCTTTCCAAGATCGATGTCGCCACCTTTTGACCAGTTCGATAAACTTTAGGAGATGTCTTTCTCATGTGAAAACTTGCCCAGCCAAGGTCAGTTGTCCAGCGTCATGACCAAAACTCCCCCCCTTCTCTTTGTTCTCTCTCCTTCTCCCCAACTCTCCCCCACTTTGCCTCAGATGTTTGTATATTTATATATATATATATATATATATATATATATATATATATATATATATATATATATATATATATATATATATATATATATATATATATATATATATATATATATATACACACACACACACAGTAATCCCCCATTTATTGCGGGGGTTACGTTCCAAACCCCCCCACGATTAGTGAAAATCCGGGAAGTTGCGTCCATCTGTTTATTTTATTATTTATATATATATTTTAAAGCTTTATAACCCTCCCCACACTCTTATGAACCTTTCCCACACTCATTAACCTTTCCCATACTCTTACACACTTCCTATACTCTAAAGCAGATTCATTGATGCCGTCATGGCGGCCTACAGCAGCGAAGCTTCTCCCTTGCTTTCACATGTCAAGAAGTTGCACTTTTTCTACGACGGTTAGCATCTTCCTCTGCCGTTTGAGTTCAGTGCCAGATACCTTAGAAGGTGCATAACGTTTGGGCGGCATTGTGGGGGTTGAAATAAATTAAAAACTTTCACGGATAATTCACACTAACACAACTCCGCAGAGTAACACGACGAGTAGCGATCACATGACGATGTGAAATGGACAAGGCGAGATTCTGAATGCATGCTCTGTGCGGGAGATGCAGAGAATGATGCTACGGTTGCTGAGCCAATCAGAACCCAGGATAAAGAACACCATGCTCTGGTTGGTCACCTCCCATCCATCAGCCAATAGCGTGCCGTGTACGATCTCACGTGGGTAAACCAGCGCAAGTGGAAGCGGCCGCGTCTGCGTTTTCCATACGCACGACTCTGTCGACTCTTCAACTGTACACTATGTACAGCATTTTATTTCTTGTAATATGTTTTAATTTTTTTAAATGTTTTTTAATTTTTTAGGCTAGAAAATGCTTATTTTACCATAAAAATAATTAAAATAATAAATATGCAAAAATACATTTTTACCGCAAAATCCCGTGATAGAGCGAAAAATCCGCGATATAAATTAGATATGTAAAAGTTATAAATCCGCGATACAGCGAGGCCGCGATATGGCGAGGGATGACTGTGTATGTATATATATATATATATATATATATATATATATATATATATATATATATATATATATATATATATATATATATATATATATATATATATATATATATATATATATATATATATATATTGTTGCGGTCTTCGCGCCCGCCGGCGTGCGAACGGCCACGTAACTCGAATCGCGGCACGTCGCCCACCGGACGGACAATCCAGTCGTGACCCTCTCGGACTAACGCCGGGAACCAGTCACGGGTGGACCTTTCGGTCTCACCGCGATCGAGCCAATCAGCCCCCGCGTGGGATAGGGTTGCTCGCCAAATTCGAACTACCTAAGTACCCACGCGGAGGGTAGACCGGGCGATCGCACCTCGCCGCAGGTCGACTTCGGACACGGGCCACCTAAGCGACCCGTTCCGTACTATCAGAATAACCGAGCGGTGTTATCGTCGACCTCGACGGTTCGATTAATTATCGGGCGTATTCAGCCCACTACCAACCCTTTACGTGAAGCAAGATAGGGATTCAATGGAGGAAAAGACGAAGCGAAGCGGGAGAACAGTTCAACAATAAAGCACATTTATTCGCGACGAACGGAAAGCACACAAATACAATTCCATCAAATGCACACAAAAAAAAGAAAACACAATTCCATTTACACAAAAAGCAAACATAAAAGTGAAAACACAGTGCAGAGCTAATACCGACTACCGAGCACACGGCAACACTTATACAATTCTACTTCACAGACGGCGCCGACAACACATACCCAAAACCAAGGAAAAGAAATACCCTCAAGAATGAGGCAGGCCTGAGGCCGAGACCGGGTCGGGCCTACCCGTCTGGTGATGAGACGCGGAGCGGCGATGGCCCCGCAACCCGCGGGCCTCGCGGACAGTGTCAGGCAGGGGGGTGGGAAAAGGGGCCCCCTTGGTCGCACTATCTCAGCGCGGGGGGAAACAGGAGGGGGTTGCTGATGCTCGGGGTATAGAGGATCTTTATTATCCCTGGTGTGCGTCTCCACCTCGGCCAGGTCGCGCTGCCGGCCTCCCTCGGGCGTGCAGCTCCTGGCACCGACGCGAGCACCCCCTCGTCCGACTCTCTTCAGCTTCTCCAGCCACTGCAGGCTTCGGGCTCCAGACTTCCACACTCGTCCCCTCCGTTCCGACTCCTTCTCGTTCTCGTTCTCTTCTCCTTCTCGTTCTCCTTTTTCGTTCTCGTTCTCGTTCTCCTTCTCGTTCTCCTTCGTTCCGACTCCTTCTCGTTCTCGTTTGCGACTTTGGTAACCACAACAATATATATATATATATATATATATATATATATATATATATATATATATATATATATATATATATATATATATATATATATATATATATATATATACATATGTATATATGTATATGCAAGAGTGCAAAGATCGAACCGAAAAGACACGATTGTTAAGCCTAAAAGATCATCTGGTCCAGGTAATGATGCAGATGCCCGTGAGGCTCGAAGGTAAAGGGAAAAGAAAACAGCGAGCTGCCCCTGTGGAGTTGGAGGACAACGGGTGCAGTCGGATAGGTTGCCTCGCCCTGTTCCAGCTTTCTTGCCCACGGTGCTGCCATCGAGGACGAAGAAGACACGACCGACAATCAGGTCGGTCTTCCACCGTGCTGATCAACATATTCAGGTCCCTTGTTTATCAGCTGGTGATCAGGGATCTTCACTTTCTTAATGGAACCCAGTTGCGCTGTTTAAGGAATGACATGTCAGACGTGGGTTGACACGGATACACTGTATACTGTCTCCAGATGTCTGTGGCCGGTTGTTGTGGTTCGAAAAGGTAGAGTGAGGCATTTACCTTGCGGTGAAATATAAATCGTCACAATGTGAAGAGAATGTGAGCCGACAACTTTCCTTCTTTCACAATCCACTCCAAATGGTGGAAATATTCATCCATCTGTTGAGGAACAAAAATAATTGGTAAGTTATCGACAAGAAAATCTGTTTGATGGATCTTGATGAAAATCTCAAGTGGAAATGAACATGTCTGTTATAGATCAGAATATAATATCCACCACGTTGGCTGTCACGTCAGAAGTAAGTTCCTTTCCAACTGTATTCAACAGGCAACAGATGTATTATCTTGCATGATAATTTCATTCATGATAATCCACTCACCACACACTGGAAAGAAGTCAAAATCTCATGTCCACTGAAGCCTGTTTCACCCAAGATGCATTATCTTGCATGATAATTTCATTAATGATTATCCACTCACCGCACACTGGAAAGAAGTCAATTTCATGTCCACTGAAGCCTGTTTCACACAGAACCCTGAGCTTCTACTGCAGCATTGACCTGTCAGTGATTGGGAGGGTGATTAAGCAGAAAAAAATCATTATTTTTTGCTCCTTCAAGGCCTATTGAACAAAGAAGATGCATCTCTAATTTTAACCCAACACAGACGTATTTTTACAATATTCGAGCTCATCCTCTGCTGCCCTCAATTCCTCCCCACACCCATTGTTTGTCCAGGTCTGCCTCTATCTCGGCTTTGAACTCTGCTGTTGGTGTCCCTCCCCCCCCCCTTGCACTCACTATTTCTGCTGTTCCTTTTCACGGTCACTTTCGTCGTTTGACACTGAAGGGAAAACTTATAGGGAGGGCATAACGATTGTGAATTTGACAGCTGTGACAGTCTTTGGCGTCGCATATCACCACAATGATGGCCATATAATTTGTCAGGTTGCATTTGTGGGCGGAGTCCTGAGGCCACCTGTCCAACCAATGGGGGTAGATGAGCGTTTCACACGGAAGGACGCCAGACGAACAAGCATATTATGAAACAGACTGGTTCTTGATGTACGTTTACCTCACTGTGAATCAACAATGATCAGTCAGTGAACTTCAAAAGGTATGTTTGACCAAAATTCCCGGTTTGTTAATTTTTTTTCTCCAAAATAAAAAGCTTCAGAAACTGTAACAACCACCGTCGCCAACACATCTTGCTTGCATTGCAACTACCTAAATACGGCACCATGACAGAAAGGTAATCATCTGAAGTTCCTCTGCCTGGATTAACATCTCGTGGGAGAGGAGAAAGGGGGAGCATGAAAACAGTTCCAGATGGGGTTGAGAAGGTGCATCCAAGCAAAAAACTCAGGGGGAATCATCTCAGGATGCATGACTTTCAAATGAACATGAATGATTGAGTTATCCCTCGATGCAACGATGAACGCAATTGTTCAAACATCGAAGCACAAAACAAGACTTCCACATTATATTTTCTGTGGATCACTGCAAAGCACCATTCCTGGAGCAGATTAAAAGGTCCTCCAAAACCAGCCTTGGGCACAGCAGATGTCATCGAACACATTGCTATGCCGTTTAAAGACTAACCTCAGGGTACGGGAAGACCTCAGCAAAAATAATGAGGTCGGTGGCGGAGAGCGTGACGCCCACCACGTGAGCAGCCGTGATAGACAGGACTGCGACACGCAGTTTCTCTTCACCTTGAAAACGGTCACACAGGGATTGCCGCTCCGTGGATCTTGTCGAGCCATCGATTCGAATGTAACTCTCGTTCTGTCTTCCAAAATCAGCCTTGGGCACAGCAGATGTCATCGAACACATTGCTACGCCATTTAAAGACTTACTTCGGGGTTCGGGAAGAGCTCAGCAAAAATAATGAGGTCGGCGGCAGAGCGTGACGCCCACCATGTGAGCAACCGTGATGGACAGAACTGCGACACGAAGAAGACACGACCGACAATCAGGTCGGTCTTCCACCGTGCTGATCAACATATTCAGGTCCCTTTTTCGGCTGGTGATCAGGCATCTTCACTTTCTCAATGGAACCCAGTTGCGCTGTTTAAGGAAAGAGATGTCAGACATGGGTTGACACGGATACCCTGTATACTGTCTCCAGATGTCTGTGGCGGGTTATTGCGGTTCAAAAAGCTAGAGTGAAGCATTTACCTTGCGGTGAAATATAAATCGTCGCAATATGAACAGAATGTGAGCCGACAACTTTCCTTCTTTCACAATCGACTCCAAATGGTGGAAATATTCATCCATCTGTTGAGGAACAAAAATAATTGGGAAGTTATCGACAAGAAAACCTGTGTGATGGATCTTGATGAATATCTCAAGTGGAATTGAACATGTCTGTTATAGATCAGAATATAATATCTACCATGTTTGCTGTCACGTCAGAAGTAAGTTCCTTTCCAACTGTATTCAACAGGCAACAGATGTATTATCTTGCATGATAATTTCATTCATGATAATCCACTCACCGCACACTGAAACGAAGTCAAAATCTCATGTCCACTGAAGCCTGTTTCACCCAAGATGTATTATCTTGCATGATAATTTCATTCATGATAATCCACTCACCGCACACTGGAAAGAAGTCAAAATCTCATGTCCACTGAAGCCTGTTTCACCCAAGATGTATTATCTTGCATGATAATTTCATTCATGATAATCCACTCACCGCACACTGGAAAGAAGTCAAAATCTCATGTCCACTGAAGCCTGTTTCACCCAAGATGTATTATCTTGCATGATAATTTCATTCATGATAATCCACTCACCGCACACTGGAAAGAAGTCAAAATCTCATGTCCATTGAAGCCTGTTTCACCCAAGATGTATTATCTTGCATGATAATTTCATTCATGATAATCCACTCACCGCACACTGGAAAGAAGTCAAAATCTCATGTCCACTGAAGCCTGTTTCACCCAGAACCCTGAGCTTCTCCTGCAGCATTGGCCTGTCAGTGATTGGGAGGATGATGAAGCAGAAAAAAAATCATTATTTTTGCTCATTCAAGGCCGATTGAGCAAAGAAGATGCATTTTTAATTTTAACCCAACGCAGACACTTTTCACAATAGCCGAGACTCTTCCTCTGCTGCCCCCAATTCCTCCCCACACCCATTGTTTGTCCAGGTCTGCCTCTATCTTGGCTTTGAACTCTGCTGTTGGTGTCCCTCCCCCCCCCTTGCACTCACTATTTCTGCTGTTCCTTTTCACGGTCACTTTCGTCGTTTGACACTGAAGGGAAAACTTATCGGGAGGGCATAACGATTGTGAATTTGACAGCTGTGACGGTCTTTGGCGTTGCATATCACCAAAATCATGGCCGTATAATTTGTCAGGTTGCATTTGTGGGGGGAGTCAGGAGGTCAGCTGTCCAACCAATGGGTGTGGATGAGCGTTTCACACGGATGGACGGACAGAAGAACAAGCATATTACAACACAGACTGGTTCTTGATGTACGTTTACCTCACTGTGAATCAACAATGATCAGTCGGTGAACCTTCAGAAGGTATGTTTGACCAAAATTCCTGGTTTATTAATTTTTTTCTCCAAAATAATAAACTTCAGAAACTGAAACAACCACCGTCGCCAACACATCTTACTTTCATTGCAACTACCTAAATACGGCACCATGACAGAAAGGTAATCATCTGAAGTTCCTCGAACCACCAGGTAATGGATGTTCACAGAGTTGGGCTGGCCAATGCGCTGGACTATATCCTCTGCCTGGATTAACATCTCGTGGGAGAGTCATCTTCGGTCATTTAAGGTGGCTTAAGGTCATTTGACTTTTTGTCTGTGGAAGGTCCTCTCTGCCAAACTGCCATCTGAGTAGCATGGAACGTGTTTTTTCCATCCAGTGATGAATTGTTGATGTCTATATTGTCTGCTGTGAAATGGACAAACTTGTCCAGATCAAAATTGCGGGAAACAACTGCACCATTGTCTGGGTCAATGTTTTTCAGAGTATGTTCTGCAAGAGCTGTGTCTATCTCAAAAAAAGACTCATAGTTGACGATATGATCAGCATTGTGAAAGAGCTTAACTCGCTTCTTCGACCTTGTTGCTTGGTGCAGGGCATTCCCAAGTCCAATGTGTTTTGGTGTCCATTTCTTGCCACAGCTGACTCCAAACAAGATGTCTTGTGCAACATTTAAAACTTTGGAGTGAACTTTTGCTTGCTGATCCTGGTCTTCCTGTTCAGATTCTAATGCAGATGGACCCACATACAATAAATGCAAGAACATGTACAAAGACTCAGGTATGCATGCAAATGCAGCATCTTCAGACTTCAAATCCTTTATGACCTGGCTGTGTCATGAAATCTCTGATCTTTAGTGCAACATGTACGAATGAGTGGAATATGTCATCTTGAGGCTGATACAAGGGCATATGAAGTTCTTCATTATGAGTCAAATCTTCCATCTGCAGAAGTGGTACTTGAGAATATTTAGTTGGCACAAGTAAAGTGGTCCTGTCGGCAGTTGGTCCATGGCGTAGTGGTACAAACTGGTACACATCATCAAGTTTTTGACTTATTTTACTTTAAATGATGTCCTTCGACTGGCATAAGATGGTGGAATACTAATGTTAGCTTCTTGTGCCAAGGAACAATAATGATTCCACCCATCACTGAGATCTACACTTGTCCTTTGTCAGCATATTTTTGCAATTCAGCACAAAGCCACACCATTGCAAGGTCTAATGTTTGACTGGCGTCTTTTGTTTTTGCTGTTGATCTTGTAAAGTTTATATAACAGTTCAAATGGTACTTGCCTTCTGCTGCAATAAGGTCATTGACATTTGACACACTGACATGGATAATGGGGTCAAATTTGGCAGCTTCCATAATTTGGGTACTCATTTTCAGTGTTTATATGGCAACCAATTTATGTTTGGTGGCATCCTTCTGGCAGAAAAGACATTTCATCCAATCAGCAGACCCAACACAATGGCGCAGGAGTGACTCTGATGTCATTAGGACATTGTTCTCTGGTGTTGACTGTGTCATAACTGGATGATGCACCACATGAGTGAGCTCGAGAAGACTGTTGGCACTTAATCTTCCCTTTATTTGTGAGCACGGCAAAGCAACATCTTTGCCACACATTTGAATCTGGGTTGGAATGTAGTGTAGACTCAACCCTGTCAATCGCATCCCTGTTTTTGTCATCTCGAAGCTTCTTTCGAGTATTTGCTGCTGTTTCTAGGTTCTTCAGACCTTGCTCCCCAGCCTCTCGCAAGCTTTCTTTTGTGTCTTTTTGGCACAGGATACAGAGACTGTGTCACAGCACGAGGTCACTTGAGGCTCAACACTGGCTCCATCGTTTATCTGTGAAAGATAAAAAAGAACCATTACACATTAATTGCAACCTGAAAATGATATCCACATCAGATAGAATATTTTAATTTACTTATGTTTAAATATCAGAAAGTTGAGCTTCACATCATCCACCTTGGATAGAAATACTTAATTGTACTGATGTTTAAATATTTTAAAAATTTGAGTGTCACATCATCTATCTTGGATAGAATTTCTTAGGTATGTTAATGTTTAAATATCATAAAACTTGAGCCTCACGTCAGCTATCTTAAATAGAATTCCTTAAGGATTGTTATATTTGAATATCAGGGAACTTGACATCATCACATCAACCATTGGCAGCAGTCAATTCTCCAAACTTCAGAATATCAATACAAATTTCATTACCTATTGTTCCATGCAAAACAGATCAGTTCAGTTGAAACTTAACTAAAGCATGTTGATGTTCATGGTGCTGCATTCTTCCAAAATCTGAAAATCTCCAAATCTAAAATAAAATACTTTATAAAATATAATAAACAAGTAACAAATATGTTACCTTCTGATTAAAAAAAGGTAACAACTCTTCAACAGCAAATAACAATTCACAAGCTATTTCTAAAAAGGCTAGTTCATTGGTCCAACACATGTCTGCACTTTGAGAAAATCCCAATGAATCTTTAACAAGCACCAGCTGATAAACAGAGCCATATCTAATACATCCTGACGTTCACTGATCCAGTTAAAACCACTGGAGAGATTTTGCGGAAAGTCAGCTCTAATTTGACCATAGGTGGCAAATCTACAGGCATTCAAATGCTATCTTCGCATTTTGGAACATATCAACATATCACAATGTTGTTGATTGTTCTGATACAATGTTAGAAATAACAACCCAAACAACAATTTTAATGGCAGGTAATTTGTGAAGTGAAAAAAATTGCAGGATGATCATGCTGGAATATGATAAAGAAAATACATTATCGGGCTGACGAGACAATTTTGGTACCAACATTAAAATGTAAATTTGAACAACAAAGAGTCAAAATTGAGCTTGGTAACAAGCATTTTTGAATTCAGCATACTTGA
>NW_028222848.1:0-25000 GCF_056783735.1 Eptatretus burgeri | reverse complement strand
TTATAGTTGGTTCGAATGTTGGAATATAACTTGCACTGTTATTCAAAAAGCACACATTAAGATCTCCCCTTAATTTTCATGAATGAAATAAGCAGAAACAAATAATGATCTTTCTAAAACTAAATGATATTTGGCAACCCTGACAGGAACGTCTTTCGACTCTTCCCCGTGTTTTGAATTTGATTTTCATGGGGTCTTAATATCATTTTGCATTTTTCTCATTGAAGCCCATTTTAATTAATGATGCTGCGAGCACTGGTTTTCCTAATGTGACATGGCTCTGGTACCAATTAATTGTTTTCGGAATGACACACATGTATTACTTATTATTAATATTTTTTTTTTTAATAATATTTCTCGGATACTGTTGTTCCACAAAAAATCATGTGTTGTTTGACTTTTCATCACTAGTATGCATTGAACAGTTTTTGTATTTTTCTTTCATAGATTTGTTGCAAAATGTCTGTCAAGAAATGGAAGTAGAATGATTCATATGTTGGTTTTGGCTTCACCTGTATGACAGAACGAGATGGAACTGAAAGACCCCAATGCATGATTTGCAATTTGGTAATGAGCAATGGCAATTTGAAGCCATCAGGACTGAGAGAACATCTCGAAAGCAAGCACAGTCATCGAGTGGGGCAGATAACAGCAATTTTTGAGAGGAATCTTGCAAATGATGATACAGGCATCAAATTTGGCAGATTTGTTCTCCAGAGGATTCTAATCAAATCTGCCTGATTGGCCATTTGAAAATCCAAATTTTGAAAAATTTGAAAAAAAAAAAGGCAAGATCATGAATCAATGTTGGATGCTGGCTGAGATTGGTGAATGTTTCAGAAACGTCATCAAAGACGTTCCAAGTTTGCCATGCAGTTTTCTTCCCTTTACCATGGAAGGCAGACACGACGTCACATCCAGTGAACGCATGGAAGTATAGGATCAATTCCAGCTTTCTCAGGCCCTATTGCAGCAACTACCTCATGGACTGGAATCCATCGCGCCTTGGTTACTTGGCCAAAGGCAATCCACATGTTCTAAAGACCGAGTTCCTGTAAGGATGGCAGTTCAGATATTGCGATGACTTGTACGTCCGTGTCATTAGCTTTAATGATAATAATGGACTTGCTCCCATCCGTCGTTGCATGCCTGGAGTGTACAAATATTCGAGTGTCAGCTTCTTCATGACAACATGGAGACAGCATCCAGTGACTTCCTTGTGTTGCTAATGGCATCTTCTCCTTTTGTGACAATGACTGTGCTTGTCGTCTGTGCTTCACACATCTTTTCCGCAAGTAAGTGAAACAGCTCAATCTCGTTGTTGTCATCTCGAAGAAAGCTTCTCCAGTTACTTGGGGTCTTACTGGTTCCTGTCACTCTTCTTCTGATTCCTTGCCACCTTTTCGACCTTGCCTCGGACTTCAGATTTGACTTCTTGCACACATCAAACACTACGTCCACCCTCTCGTACCTGGCACCATAGGATTCCACCTTTGGGATGATGTCTTCTTTTGCATAGTCATCAAATATCTTTGAAGTGCGTGGAGGTAGGGCATTGATAAGTGCTGAGCCATCAATGATGACTGCAATCTCCCCTTGGTTCTCTGTCTGGGATGTTCACTTGTGCTTCAAGAATTTCAGCCAGCTGTTACTTCAAATTTTTTTGAAGGTTTTCTTTTTTGTCAAATTTTTCAAAATTTGGATTTTCAAATGGCCAATCGGGCAGATTTGATCAGAAAGCCCTGCAGAACAGAAATGCCAAATTTGATGCTTGTATCATAATTTGCAAGATTTTTCTACGATCTACTTCACTATTCAGGACTCACCTCAAATGTTTACTGAACGTCACAGTCTCAGTGTGGACTCATTTGGACGATCACGAAGCACCAAACGAGCACAAATCAATCAAACTCACATGGCCGTGACCTGACGGTCGAGTCTCTTCACGTGACCGTGCTCGTCGTCGTATTCACCACAGGCTTTCTTGACCTTTGTGACGAGATCTCTCGGAGGATCAAACTGGTGACCCGGGGTTTTACATGCGAGGAGAGCTCGTGACCTCTCCTCACGTGAGCACGTGATCAATATTGTTGGGAACTTGTGAGAAGATACTTTCCTCTTCGGTGTTACTGTGAGGCAGGACAAGTATGTGCCAAACTTGTGTAAACAGAAGATCAAAACGTGGCTCCCCCGTCTGCCCTTTGTCATCAACGGTACAAACCTGGTGTTGGCTTCACGGTTCAGGGGATTGCCTAAAGATCTTCAGGTCTTGAGTTTGTGCTCCTGTCGGGACCGTTGAAATAACACCAAGTGGGTTGACTCGGCCTGTCATCATTCCAAGGTCGACCAAATGAGTATCAGCTCACTGGTAATAAGCGGCACAATCACACTTGCAGAAAAATGATGCAGCCAACACGACTGGCTGCATCTAAAACAACAACATAAACGATATCTCATACCACAAATGACCATTCCAAATTTAAATGGGAATAAACATTAAATAAATGGGATACTGCCTTCCAGCCAAAGGAATAGGATGGGACACTGCACTGTACTCGTAGCTGCAGCTTGGCAGCTCTTTGTCATAAAGGCCCTGTCACACCTTGACGATTTCGCAAACGTATGCCTGACGAATGCAAAATTGGGCTAAAACGCTGGCACACGTCGAATACGTTATGGGTAAGTTTGTATACGTTAAGAGCACGCTGGCAAACGTCATTGTACGCTGGCATAAGTCGTAGTTCGCCGAGCTGTTAGACAAATTTTCCATGCTTGAAATTTCCCGACATATGCCAGCGTATGACTCGCACGTTCCGCATTACGCTGGCATAACTTGTCGGCACGTTACGCGATCGTTGACATATGTCGACACACGTCACTTGTAAGTTACTCATAGGTCGAAACACGTCGAGGTAATGTTTAGCGTACCCGAAACTTATTTCTAACTTATGAGTAACGTGTTGTAGGCACGTTACGCGATCATTGACACACGTCGACACACGTTACTCATATGTCGAAACACGTCAATGTAATGGTTAGCGTCAGTGTTCCAGACTCCCTGGTTTTTAATTTTTTTATTTTCTTTGGTATGACGGTCATGTTGACACTTCGATTTCTTGTGCGGTTATAATATAATATAATTAAAAGGCTGCCGCTCAATGATTTAAATCATCACCGTCATACCAAAGGAAAAAAAAACCAGGGAGTCTGGAACACTGACGCAAACCATTACCTTGACGTGTTTCGACTTATTAGTAACGTATGTCGACGTGTGCCAACCATCACGAAACGTGCCGACAACATGCCAGCGCATGCGGAATGTATGTCATACGTCGAGTACGTCGAGAAATTTTCAACATGCTGAAAATTTCTCGACGTACTCGGCGTACAATGACGTATGCCAGCGTACTACGACGTATGCCAGCGTGCTCTTAACGTATACAAAACTTACCCATAACGTATTCGACGTGTGCCAGCTTAGTTCGGCAAATTTTTCATACGTCGGCATATGCTGGGTAAAACGTCAAGGTGTGACAGCGGCTTCACACTTCGACGTCTATGATGTGAATCATCGAGCCGCAGCCTATGAATAGCCTACGCCACGTGATCGTCGGCGATACGCTGCCGCGCGCTCTGCATAAGTTAGACTATCGTTGGGCTTAGGTTGTGAACGCCGACAACACGCTCAGCATTCGTTGGAATAAGTTATCTATATGTGATTAAAACGTTCTGTGTACGTAACTAATACGTTATGCATATGTCCAACACGTTATTATACGCCCAGAACTTAAAAAAAACATCAATAGTTCAGCGTGCGCCAGCGTTTTACATACATTGTGAGACCTTGCCATACGCTGGCTAAAACATCAAGGTGTGACAAGGCCTTAAGATGGAATCGTGTATCCTATTTAATGTTTTTTTTTTTTTAATCAGAGTTTGAATTTGTGGATTCCTCGAATGAATGAAATCCTGATGTTTGAAACACTTGAAAGTACAGGTACTGATAATCATCACGCAGTAGAATAGGGAATTGGAAAGCACAGATCGATTGATTTGTGGTGACGGCAATATGGTCGACGTGATCGGAAGTCAAGTGATGCTGCATGCGGACTCCTGGAGGACGTCGACGTGGTCTGCGCTGAGGGAAAGCTCATGATGTCACACAGCCAATAAACTAGACACTGGAGTGATTGATACCTTGCATGTCTGCTACAGGTCTATCAGTCTGTGTCACAATCCTTGTGAGTGGAATGGAAGTGAAACATTGTGTTTTTAAAACTGATCTTGTCAAAGGAAACATCTCTCTGGCTGTTATTGGAGAACCACTTCAGCGCCGTCGAGTCTTGCATTTGACTCAGGCCGACTGGCAGGGACTTCAGGCAGCCATCAAACTTCTCGACTCGTCTCCCATTTCTACTTTGTCTGACAGCAACTCATCCTGGGAATTCTTTCAAAGAAGCTTGCTCTCTCTCTCATGCACAGATTTATCCCATCTTGTCTTCAGTTGTCCTACCCTTTCTCCCACCCATGGTTCACTGAAGCTTGTGGTGAGGCAGTTGTCCTGAAACAACTTGCCTTCACCTCGGGGAAGGCAAATCCAACTGAGGGTAATCTCAGTTCCTTCCACAAAGCTCGGAACAAGTGTGTATCTCCCCTCAGGACAGCCAGAAAACAACATCTTTCTCATCTCAAGTCTGAACTCTCAAACCTCTCCTCCTCCTCAAAATCCTGGTGGTGTCCAATCAAATCTGTTTCTGGTGTATGATTCCCCCGCCCCTCATCCCCTCCATTACCTCAAATGGCTGCACAGCTGACACTGCACGTGGAAAGACTAAATGCCTGCACTCTGTGTTTGCTTCTCAATCTTGTATCCCAAACCCGTCGCTTTCTGTTCCCACCTCACCCAGTCATACCCAGCTGTTCCTGGACTCTGTGTCCTTTTCTCCTGACAAGGTGAAGAGCTTGCTGTCAAACTTCGACTCTGATTCTGCAATCGGTCCAGATGGCATCAGCCCACATGTCTTAAAAACCTGCTCTGCTGCTCTTGCTCACCCTCTCTCTGTTCTTCTCACCCTCTCATTTGCTCAAGGTCATCTGCCATCTGCTTGGAAATCAGCAAACACTACTACCCTGCATAAAAAAGGTGCAAAAACAGATCCCTGCAACTCCAGACGAATCAGCCTTCTCCCAATCATCAGCAAGGTTCTGGAATCCATCATCGCTTCAGACATTAAATCCTTCCTCTTCTCCAATGGCTTGATTTCTGATCATCAATTTGGTTTCAGACCAGGTCACTCTACCCTGAATATGCTCCCTCTGCTCTCCCAACAATGGATGGAGATCCTCAATGCCAGACATGAAATCAGAGCCATCTCCCTCGACATATCGCGTGCCTTCGATATGTTCTGCACCCTACCCTGCTCACCAAACTCTCTTCCTATGGTGTCCAAGGATATGCAGGGTGCTCAAAGTCTGCCATCAACCCCCTTCTGGTAAAACTACCAAAATAAAGAATCACTGCTCACCTTCACTCTTTCATTCCTCTTTTTTCCCGCCTTCGGAGCAAACTCCCACAATCTCTTCAATCCCACTCTTCCCTCCAGGTCTTCAAAACAGCTATTCACCACCATCTCTCATCTTCCCCATCCAAAACCATGCTCTTTTCTACCTCTGCTAATCCACCCCAAACCCACCTCATTCAAATTCCCTGCTTTCCTTCCTGAAATTTCCTGTTGTGCAAGGACCTGAAAGTCCCTGGAGTGTCCATCTTGTTTTGCCTGTGTACCCCACCCCATCCCTCTACCTTCCACAGATCTCCTCGTATCTCTGTTGCACACTTTTTTCCCTTCCCTCTCCCACCCCTCTTGACTCCTGCTCCCCTTGTTGTACGTTGTGTGTTTGCTCTCATACGAGCCTCGACAGTGTCAACAAAAAATCCCCCATCCAGACACAGCCAATTGAGCCTTTTTCAAAAAAATAATTATAATAATCATAAAAACATGAAAAATAACCCAGATCAAAAAAATTAATAATTATTGGCTGCCAGACCGTTTGTCTGATCAAGCTGAAATTTAGAACATGTGTTCTGCATCACCACGAGATCACAATTGTAAAGTTTCATGTTGATCGATTAAGCGGTTCCAGAGAAAACGGAATTTAATATTTCTCTTCAATCCAATATGGCTGCCAAACCATGTGACCTATCAATTATTGCTCAACAAAGTTGTACAACCTTGGCTTGGGGAACATTTTTCTGAAGTTTCCCCTCGATCTGTGCAGCCGTTCTGGAGACGATTTCTTAAAATAGGTTTTTTGTGTTAATCTAATATGGCTGCCAAACCATGTGACCTATGATGTCATATGTGTGAACCTTCTGTTCTTCCTGGATAGGCGGTCATGCATGTAAAGTTTTTTTTCTCGATCTGTTCAGCCACTTCTGAGAGAGAAGAAGATTTTTGAAGGTTTATTTTTTTTTAAAAACAATATGCTTGCCGACTCTCGTGACTGATGACGTCATCTTTTTTTCTGTGGAAAAAAAAATGGGCCACCCACCAGCAAGGCGGAGCTTGCTCGCACGAAACCCGGGAAGGCGGGGTTTCTGCCTGCTCGGCACGTTTGGCTCGATTGTAAATGCAAAAACGTAGGAATAGGTTACAGGGGGCAATTACATACTGGGGGAACTTTTTCTTAATCCATGTCTAATTGACTCCGCACCACCCCTTGTGTGGTGACACGTAACACTTAAGCTCACAGTCTCCCTGCTTAATTGCATCGAGATGTCTCCATGTCTCCAAACAACTACATTCAATACTAACTTTCCGATTAAATAACTCAATCTACCCCCACAACCACAACAATATCATCTTGAAGGGCCAACCACCGAATGTGGTGACGTCATCTTGAAGAGCCACCCACCGAACGTGGCGATGTCATCTTGAAGAGCCATCCACCGAAGGTGACCATGTCGTCTTGAAGAGCCACTCACCGAACATGGTGATGTCATCTTGAAAAGCCACTCACCGAACGTGGAAATGTCGTCTTGAAGGGCCATCCACCGAACGTGACTATCATCTTGAAAAGCCACTCACTGAACGTAGCAATGTCGTCTTGAAGGGCCATCCACCGAATGTGGCGATATCATCTTGAAAAGCCATCCACCGACCGTGGCAACGTCGTCTTGAAGGGCCATCCACCGAACATGGTGATGTCATCTTGAAAAGCCACGCACTGAACGTGATGTCATCTTGAAGGGCCACCCACCGAACATGGTGATGTCATCTTGAAAAGCCACTCATCGAACGTGGAAATGTCGTCTTGAAGGGCCATCCACCGAACGTGACTATCATCTTGAAAAGCCACTCACTGAACGTAGCAATGTCGTCTTGAAGGGCCATCCACCGAATGTGGCGATATCATCTTGAAAAGCCATCCACCGACCGTGGCAACGTCGTCTTGAAGGGCCATCCACCGAATGTGGCGATATCATCTTGAAAAGCCATCCACCGACCGTGGCAACGTCGTCTTGAAGGGCCATCCACCGAACATGGTGATGTCATCTTGAAAAGCCACGCACCGAACGTGACTATGTCATCTTAAAGAGCCACCCACCGAACGTCATGTCATCTTGAAGGGCCACCCACCAAATGTGGTGATGTCATCTTGAAGTGAAACCCACCAATCGTCGCAATGTCGTCTTGAAGGTAAACCCACCGAACGTGGTGATGTCATCTTGAAGAGCCACCCACCGAACGTGGTGATGTCGTCTTGAAGGGAAACCCACTGAACGTGGTGATGTCGTCTTGAAGGGAAACCCACCGAACGTGGTGATGTCGTCTTGAAGAGCCACTCACCGAACGTGGTTATGTCATCTTGAAGGGAAACCCACCGAACATGGTGATGTCATCTTGAAGGGAAACCCACCGAACGTGGCGATGTCGTCTTGAAGGTCCACCCATCATCATAAAGACTAATGTCAAATAGACAGAAAGGGGTGAAAACATAACCTCCTTCCCCTTCAGTGGCGGAGGTAATTATCAGAAGTGTAAAAGATTGTTAATTATGGATATGAACTTTTTGATCACATTCCCGTACACTTGCCTGGTATCCGGTTGCTCTGGGGTTCGTTCTGCTCCATCTCTCGAGGCCAGTACTCCTCCCTGTCGCGTTCTGGGACCATTCTGTTCTTGATTAACATCAAAGACCTTTCTTCATAAATGGAAAATATCACTTTGTAGATGACTCCACACTGTGCAGGACACTTCCTCATCTTGAGCTCAGGCAGGGTGCAGCAACATTCTTCTTTGCCAATCTCAAGAAAACAACCAACTGCAGGTCATCTCCCATGAACAACTTTTAATTCAATCACAACACATATTCTCATTTTGTCCTTCCATAAACACCGGATTGCAAATCCCACAATTCATTTTTGGTTCACCCTTTGGGAAAGGTCTGTTCTCTGAAGCTCCTGGTCCTGACACCATCATGGAGACCCATCTTGGGCACATCATATCTCCAAGATTCTCTCGTACCACCGAAAAATTCAGCATTTTAAAATATCATTTTACATTTTAAAATATATTGAAATCCTCCAAAATTAAAATATCTTATTGGTGTCGATGTCAAAAATGTTCAAATATTTATGATAAAAATAACAAATAAATATTTTTCAAATAAAGAATGCTTCACAATAGAATGTCATAGTGAATGGTGCAGCACATTGTGACGTCATAAAGTGTGAAACGGAACATCTTCGTCGTGTTGGCCCGATGACACACGGACTGCGGGCGCCACCATGCGGACCTCTGTTCTGTATATCGCGGCCGTGGGATTTTTGGGGATTTTAAACCTTTCTTGGATGCCTTGGATACACCTTGGCCTTCTCATCTTGTCCTCAAGTTTCTCTCCTCCTAAAACCATGTCTCACTCACTGCAACTATATCGTACTCTTCGCGATCTACTTTGGCTTCAAGTTCTTCCATCTTATTTAAAATTCTGGCATTGGCATTGAATATGTTTAACTTTTCCCTTCCAGAAATTATATTTTCCTGCCTGGCCTGACTCATCCCAATTACTTCATCCGTTCCTTCCTTTAGAGCTTCCCCACCCTCCGCTGACATAAAAAGCCTGAATTCCTTCCTCAATTCCCACTGCGAACCTTTCTATTTAATTTCCGGCCATCACTCTGGAAACACTGCCTTTGTCCCCGAAATGATTCCCACTGCTTGTTCAATGTAAAACCTTCCTCCCTCCACCATTCTTCCAGCCATTGGTTGATGTCTATTGCTCTGATCATAATTTCTATAGAGTTTCCTAATCTTGAGAGAATCCCAGAAAACATGACCTCACAACCCTTTGCTTTCAACCGGTTACCCACTATCCTGTGTCTATTTTTCAAAACCTCCGAGTAAACTTTCCCGACATCATTTGCTCCGAGGTGTACCACAACCAACTTCTTCCTGCCGTGACCCGATACAATATCGTTTACCCTTCCTTCAATGTCCCGAACTCCCGCTCCTTCAAAACTACACAGAATTCTATGTCTCCGATCCTTCCTGCAGAATGAAGAATCTACATATTTAATTGTCTCATCACCCACAAAAACTGTCTCCCATACCTCGTTTCGACCAATTTCTGTTGCTGAATATACACCACTGCCTGCACCCGCTGTACCACCACTGCTTGCACCCAGTGCACCTCCACCACTGCCTGCACCCGCTGAGCATCCACCACTGCCTGCACCCCCTGTACTTCCACCTATCCTCGTTGCACCGTCACCACTGCCTGCCCCCACTGCACCCACTGCCTGCCCCCAGTGCCTGCACCTGCTGTACCACCACAGCTTGCACCCGGTGCGCCTCCACCACTGCCTGCACACGCTGCGCCTCCACCACTGCCTGCACCCGCTGCGCCTCCACCACTGCCTGCACCCGCTGCGCCTCCAGCACTGCCTGCACACGTTGCCCCTCCACCACTGCCTGCACCCGCTGCGCCTCCACCACTGCCTGCCCTTGCCACACCATCACCACTGCCTGTCCTCGCTGCACAATCACCACTGCCTGCCCTTGCTACACCATCACCACTGCCTGTCCTTGCTACACCATCACCACTGCCTGTCTGCGCTGCACCGTCACCACTGCCTGTCCCCGCTGCGCCATCACCACTGCCTGCCCTCGCTACACCATCACTACTGCCTGTCCTTGCTGCACCATCACCACTGCCTGTCCTCGCTGCACCATCACCACTGCCTGTCCTCGCTGCACCATCACCACTGCCTGTCCCCGCGACACCATCACCACTGCCTGTCCCCGCTGCACCATCACCACTGCCTGTCCCCGCTGCACCATCACCACTGCCTGCCCTCGCGGCACCATCACCACTGCCTGCACGCACTGCACCTCCACCACTGCCTGCCCTCGCTGCACCATCACCACTGCCTGCACACACTGCACCGTCACCACTTCCAAAATCCTCACTAACTTTACTCCACAACCGTCACTAACTATTATCTATTTGGCTGAATATGATAATAGGGTGGCTGGCTTAAGGCCTTAGGGTCTCGAGTTCAAGCCCCTGTCGGTGAGTTGAATTAACACCAGGTGGGTTGACAGTCTGCCATCCTTCTGAGGCTTGCAAAACGAGTACCAGCATGCAGGAAACGGGGGCACTGCATTAGCGCCACAGCCACGCCCCCAGAAAATTATGCAGCCAAGCAGACACGGGCTGCATCCGAATAAATAAATTTATTTATCTTTGTGACTCCATGACTGTTGGGAAGAATATTATTACGAATAAGATTATGACTATGACGTCATATTATGACTGAGGAAGATTATTATGACTGCGTGACGACGATGAAGAAGAGTATTCATCACAAAGGCACATTTGGTTCACCTTTGAACAGGTAATTGAATCACTCAACAATCAACGAACAGTTTATTCAAAATGAGACACACGAGGTTGCTAAGCAACCATATCCCGGGAGTTTGAGAGTCGCTTCACGAGATTCTGGGTGTTAGTCACGGACTTGTTATAATAACCTCGACCAGCAACGGCCTCTGTCGACTCAAGTCGCCATGTTGCGTTGCCAATCCGAATTCACGGATTGAATATATTAATCTGTGCCGAATTTCTCGCTGGAAACAACATTTTTGTCCAGTTTAATAAGAAGAACAGGATTTTCATTTCACGAACAACAGTCTCCGCCGCCCATTACACTGAACAACAAAAATTTTTTACTGCGGATGTGTAAAGTGATTTAGACTAATTTGGGTACGCTGATTTCAAAAATCATAACCGTTTTGCTGTATCACGTCAGGATTTACAGTAACAGAAATATTCCCATTGCCTAGAAGTCAGGATTTCAATGAAATTTACAAAAATTCATTTATTCATTTATTTCATCATGAATGCTTCAAAATTATAGAAATTACAGAAAAACTCCACTAGAATGTAATTAAAAATGCTTTAGGCATTTGGCTTTGCGTTTGTGCTGCTCTGTGTCAGTTTCACGATGCAGGAACCAGCAGAAATCGCCCATCATGTTCGGGTTGTGCCGCCCTTGGTAACACGTCTCCATGAGTGAAATCTCTTGGTGGAATCGCTCGCCGTGCTCGTCCGAGACTGCTCCCAAGTTGTCAGGGAAGAAGTTCAGGTGCTGGTGTAGGAAATGGATTTTCAGGGACATCCTGGAGCCAAGTTTCCTGAAGGACTCCAGCAGCTGCTGCACTATTTCTTCATAGTTGTCCACGCGCTCGTTCCCCAAGAAGTTGTCCGTCACAGCTTTGAAGCTCCTCCACGCTGCCAGCTCTTTGGGGTTTAGAGTTGTCGGAAAAGTTTCGTCCTTCATAATCTGTCGGATTTGCGGTCCAACAAAGACACCAGCCTTGATCTTGGCCTCCGACAAGGTGTTGCCAAACTTTTCCTTGAGGTATAAAAACCCACGCCCATTCAGATCCATTGCCCGTACAAAACTTTTCATCAAGCCGAGCTTTATGTGGAGTGGTGGAAGGAAAACCTTGGCTGGGTCGACAAGGGCGACATGCTTCACGTTGTGTCGACCAGGTACATGCTCTTTTCGCTCTTCCCAATCTTTCTTCGTCCAGTGATTCTTGTCGTCTCTGCTATCCCAGAGACAAAGGAAGCACATGTATTTCGTGTAGCCTGACTGCAGCCCTAACAACAGCGCCACCACTTTCAAGTCTCCGCAGATGTGCCAGTTGAAGTCATTGTACTTGATGGAATCAAGCAGCTGCCGCATAGTCTCATAGGTCTCTGTCATGCCGAACGCGCGAGCCAGTGGGACTGATGGTTTCTCGTTGCCATTGTGGAGCAAAACAGCCTTCAAGCTGTTCTTCCCCGAGTCGATGAAGAGGCGCCAGTCTGCAGGATCGTGATCACACCCAAGTTCTTTCAACAGACCGTTGATGTCACTGCAGAATGTCATCGTGTCTTCCATCTCAAAGAACTCAGCCATGTCTCTGTGACGTGCTCTGAACAAGGATATCTTGGTGTTAGGTTCAAGTAGATTCCACTGCTGCAGCCTTGATCCAAGCAGCTCTGCCTTCGCCTTTGACAGCGAGAGATCTCTTACAAGATCATTTAAGTCTCCCTGGTTCAGAAGGTGTGATTCTTGAGTGTCGGGTTCAAAAGGTTCATCATCACCATCCTCTTCACCACTGCTTACAGCTATGTTCTGATCAGCTGGAGGTGTTGGAACGGGGTTCTCGTCATCATGAGGCACAGGTTTACGAGCAGAGACGCAGTCAGCGTACTTGATGTGACCTTTATTCTTCTTGTTGAAGCCGGCGATGCTTGTGCAGCAGAAATAACAATCATCATGATGATTCTGCGGCTCACGCCATATCATGGGCACCGCAAATGGCATGCTCGCGCGCTTGCCCACCAACCACTGAGTCAAGGTTGTGTGACAGCTTGTGCAGCAGATGTGTGGTGCCCAGCTCTGTTCTTGGTCCCCCACCTTACACCCGAAGTAGTGAAAGTAGGCGGCCTTCATTTTCACTGCTGTAGATATACTTCGCTGTTGATCTTTTTTGGTATACCGACCACAGACATAACAGAAGTTGTCAGGATGATTGGTACAGGAACGCCTACTCATCTTTATCTGAAAGAAAGAAATATAACACAAGTTAACAACAATTGTACGAAATAGACATGTTAAAGACATATGTAAATTTCATTGAAATCCTGACTTCTAGGCAATGGGAATATTTCTGTTCCTGAAAATCCTGACGTGATACAGCAAAACGGTTATGATTTTTGAAATCAGCGTACCCAAATTAGTCTTAATCACTTTACACATCTCCAGTAAAAAAATTTTTTGAAATTTGTTGTTCAGTGTTATCACCCACCCTCCCCATATCGCAGATCCTCGTGACTATACCACCAATACTTTGGATTTACTCATCACTTCTAATCCGTTGCATTACAACTACACAATTTCACCTCCAATTGGTTCTTCTGACCACAATCCTGTGAACATCCCTTTACTTTCCACCAATTCTCATCCGACTGTTCCGACGAAACGCCAGTATTGGCATTTCAATAATGCTGACTGCACTGGTTTACGAAACTTCTTTTCTGACTTTCCCTGGAAAGACGACTGCCTCTCCTCGGGTGATGCCTCTATCTCTGCTAAACGTATAGCTGAGGTTATTGTTGCAGGAATGGAGGCTTTTTTCCTCTTCTCTTTCAGATCTATCTCTGCGGCCATTCGTGCAAGGGATGCCACATCTCGGACATGGAAAAAAGTCTTCTTCCTTTGACTCGCATTCAGCTTCCATATCCCCCAGAAATCATTGCAAACATGTTAATCGTGAGGTGAAGCATTCCTTTATCTATCTATAATTCCAGCAATCTCTGTGTGTGTCTGTCTGTTTGTCTGTCTGCGACCGCCGTTTCTCAATGACCGCCGGTCCGATATGATTGAAACTTGCCAGGAATATTGCCAGGGACCCGAGGATGTGCCTTTTCAAGGTTTGATATCGATCGAACGAGCGGTTCCCAAGTTATGGACATTTTATTGCTTTTTTTCAGTGTTGGAAAGGTGTATATATCGCAGCTGAAGTGTCGTTCCACCTTATCATGCCATTTTTTTTCCCGAAATTAATAATAATAATAATGATAATAGCAAAATAATTGGCAGTAATAAAGAATAACTTGAAACACTGGCCAATGTCTGTCAACCAATAACGACCTATCTATTGTCTGTCAACCAATAATGACCAATAACGTCTGTCAACCAATGACAGAACATGGTGCTATGACGTCACAATTGATGTTTATTTATTTATTTATTCTTTGTTTCCCAAGGTTTGAAAGCTGACGATTATTTCTTGACTTATTTTTTGTATGTTACTATTATTTTGTACCGAGAGGGGGGTGGATGTGCCTTTTCAAGGTTTGAAATTAATCGGACAAGCGGTTCCCAAGTTTCGGCCATGTTATTGCTTTTTTCATTGTTGGAAAGGGAGACATTTGGAAGACATTTGTGAATACATTTACAGAGGGGCGAGAGAGGAGGGGGGAGAGCGGAGAGAGGGGGAGAGAGAGGGGGGCGAGAGAGAGAGGGGTTGTCACAATTCTTCTTCTTCTTCGTTTGATAAGACGTTACAATTGACGCTGGGGACCTGAGTGTTTTCTTTTTTGTATTCCTTGTCGAGGCTCGTATGAGAGCTAACACACAACGCACATCAAGGGGGGCATGAGACAGGAGGGGAGGGAGTGGGAAGGACAAAACAGTGGGGAACAGAGAGATTAGGAGATCTGTGGAAGAGAGAGGGATGGGACGGGGAAAATGGGGAATAGAAGATGGACATTCCAGGGACTTTCAGGAAGGACAGCAGGGAATTTGAAGGAGGTGGGCTTGGGTGGATTATCGGGGGTAGAAAAGATCGAGGATTTGGATGGGGGATGATGAGAGGTGATGGTGAACAGCTGTTTTGAAGGCTTGGAGGGAAGAATGGGAATGAATAGAGTGAGGGAGTTTATTCCAAAGGCGGGAAAAAAGAAGAATGAAAGAGCGAAGGTGAGCAGTGATTCGTGATTTTGGTAGTTTTACCAGAAGGGGGTTGTTGGCGGACCTTGAGCGCCTTGCGGAAATGTGGTGGGGACAAATCACAGAGAGAGCAGGGGGGGGCAAGGCTGGAGAGTAGACTGTAGAAGACAAAGACCACCGACCAACCTGCGGTGATTGAGTGAGAGGCTCCAAGACTCAGCCTCATTGCGGGAGATGCCAATGATCCGAAATGCCTTGGTTTCTACAGCTTGATTGAGAAAGGGATTGTTGAGAAAGTAGATTGGGAGGGGGGGTGGTTGGGGTTCGAAATGGTCCTTTCGGAGAGACAAAGTGAGAGTGTGAGATTTGTCCGGATTGAAAGACATGTTCCACGTGTTGGACCAGTTTGTGATTTTATCCAAATCAGCAGTGAGCGAAGAAGCTGCTGCTTACCGGTCTGAGGGATGACCGATGGTACGGCAGAGGGTGGATTCATCAGCAAAGAGATATAGAGGATTTTCCAGAGAGTCGGAGAGATCATTGATGAAAACCAGAAATAGAACAGGGCCCAGAACGCTACCTTGAGGAACTCCAGCCTGGACAGGAAAGGGGGGGGGGATGAAACTGTGACAGGAGAGGAAGTCTGCGAGCCATTAGTGGAGATGGCCTTGGATACCATAGGAAGAGAGTTTGGTGAGTAGGGCAGGGTGCCAGACTGTGTCAAAAGCACGTGATATGTCCAGGGATACGGCTCGGATTTCCTGTCTGGCATTGAGGGCTTCCATCCATTGTTGGGAGAGCAGAAGCAGCATATCCAGGGTAGAGTGACCTGGTCTGAAACCAAATTGATGATCAGAAATCAAGCCATTGGAGAAGAGGAGGATTTGATGTCTGAAGCGATGATGGATTCCATAACCTTGCTAATGATTGGGAGAAGGCTGATTGGTCTGTATTTGCAGGGATCTGTTTTTGCACCTTTTGAAAAGTAAACATGTATTTGAATACTACTTTCATACAGTTATTACCTGAAAAAAATTCAAGCTTCTGGAATGGGTCAACAAAAATATATGGGGTCTCAAAGTAGGGTCTTCATCCAAAACCAACATTTTTTTTCTGGATTTCAACTGATCAGGTCATAAAATTTAATAGAGGTATACTCAGTTTTATGGTTGTTTCTTACAGAGCAGTTATAGAAGAATAATCTCAGAAAATTTCAAGGCTCCAGCATTAATATTAAACCCAAACTTTTACTCTTACCTGGAAACATGCCTGAGTACAACCCATTTTCAAGAAAGGTGATCGTTCAAACCCTTCCAACTACTGTCCTCTTGCTCTGACTACTACAGTTTCCAAAGTCTTTCAATGTCTTCTCAATTCCCATTTTCTCAAGCATCTTGAATCTCACAGTCTTCTATTTGACCACCAATACGGCTTTCACAAGGCAATATCTACAGGTTCTCTCTCTCTTTCTCTTTCTCTTTCTCTTTCTCTTTCTCTTTCTCTTTCTCTTTCTCTTTCTCTTTCTCTTTCTCTTTCTCTTTCTCTTTCTCTTTCTCTTTCTCTTTCTCTTTCTCTTTCTCTTTCTCTCTCGTGCAGTCTGTGGCTGCTGGTTGCATCATTGGTTGGGACGCGGCTATGTCGCTGATGCAGTGTCCCCCTTACCAGTACACTGGTACTCATTTTGCCGACCTCGGAAGGATGACAGGCTGAGTCAACCCCCTGGTGTATTAATTCAGCAGCCCAACGGGGCTTGAACTCAGGACCCTAGGATCCCAAGCCACCACCCTAACCACTAAGCCAACACCAGGCTTTTAATATCTACAGGTGATATCCTTTCTTTCATGACGAATGTCGGGGCCTCTTTGAGAGACGATGGGGAATCCTTTGTTGTCGGCCTTGATATCTCAAAAGCCTTTGACAGAGTTTGGCATCGGGTTTTGATGTTCCAGCTTCCCTCTTTCAGCTTTCTTCCTTCACTCTGCTCTCTCATATCGAGCTTTCTCTCCGACCACTCTATCTCTGTAATTGTTGATGGTACTTCATCTGCCCCTTCCCCATCAACAGCGGTGTACCTCAGGGTTCCATTCTGTCCACAACACTCTTCCTTATTTTTATCAATGACCTTCTTTCTTCCACAAATAACCAGATGTCATTTCATCACAACCACATCTTTAAATTCGGACTTGGACAATATCTCCCATTGGGGAAAATGTAATCAAGTTAAGTTTAATGTTTCAAAAACTCAATTTCTTCCCATCTCTCTCTCTAAAACTCTTCTCAACTCTCCAATCTCCTTTGAAAGCTCCACAATTACACCATGTGATACAATAAACCTCCTCGGTATTCGTCTAACATGGAATTTATCCTGAAATCCACATATTACACAAATAGCTAAGTCTGCCTCAGAGAAATTAGGAGTCCTGTTCAGATGTTGAAGATTCTTCTCCTCTGAACAGTTGCTCCAACGATATAAAGGATTGATTCATCCTTGTCTGGAGTACTGCTCTCACATCTGGGGAGGTTCCAGCTCCACGTACTTACTGGACAGAATTGAATCCAAAAGATATTCGACTTGGGAACCCAAGCAATGTGACCTCAAAACTCCACCCGCTCAAATTACGCCGCATAATCGGCTCTCTTTCTCTTCTCAACAGATATTACTTCGGTATCTGCTCTCAAGAACTTGCTGTTTGTGTATCTCCACCATTTGCGAGACGAAGGAATACTCGATAAGCCACGACATCACATGATTATTGTGTGGCCATTGGCAATTCAAGGGTGGACCGTGATGATGTTTGTTTCTTCCCCTCCACTGCCAAACTCTGGAACTCTTTACCTTCTCATGTCTCCCCAAACACTTCTGACCTTCTCCTTTTCAAAAAGCAGATTTTTTACTTTCTCAAAAACTCTCAGACGATTCTGTCTTTCCTTACTTTTCTGTTCATGCAGTTTTTTCATTGAAGGCTTGGCCTCATTTAGGATGATTCAGTCCGTGCCTGCGGCCTTCAACATAAAAAAGAAGGGATGTAAGGCTAGCCTCGGGGTACACACACTCTCCTCGAAGCTGTCGAGCCTGGAAGGATGGCCTCGGGGTACACACACTCACCTCAAAGCTGTCTGGCCTGGAAGGATAGCCTCGGGGTACACACACTCACCTCAAAGCTGTCTAGCCTGGAAGGATAGCCTCGGGGTAAGCACACTCACCTCGAAGCTGTCTGGCCTGGAAGGATAGCCTCGGGGTAAGCACACTCACCTCGAAGCTGTCTGGCCTGGAAGGATAGCCTCGGGGTACACACACTCACCTCGAAGCTGTCGAGCCTGGAAGGATGGCCTCGGGGTACACAGACTCACCTCGAAGCTGTCGAGCCTGGAAGGATGGCCTCGGGGTACACAGACTCACCTCGAAGCTGTCGAGCCTGGAAGGATGGCCTCGGGGTACACAGACTCACCTCGAAGCTGTCTTGCCTGGAAGGATAGCCTCTGGGTAAGCACACTCTCTTCGAAGCTGTCGAGCGGAGGTTTGAACCTTGACTTAGCTATGAAATGTCATCCTGGTGCTTCACAGGCTGAGTGATTTATCAATGCTTATAGTTTGTGCCGTCCTTCCGATGTAAGACATACTGGCTATCCCATCTGGAAGAAATAGTCTGTCGACGTTCAAGACCCCACAGTGTTCTTCATGAAAAATCGACGAGACATTCCAAATCCCCCAGAAACAAA
Source organism: Eptatretus burgeri (assembly GCF_056783735.1). NCBI lineage: Eukaryota > Metazoa > Chordata > Myxini > Myxiniformes > Myxinidae > Eptatretus > Eptatretus burgeri. The sequence goes on along the minus strand of NW_028222848.1, from coordinate 6,267 downwards.
ATCCAAATTACTGCCCTCACCTCCAGGGGGCACTGAATCAGTGGCACATCTGTGGCCTCATCGACCCTGAATCCTTGTGCTGCATCACAAAGAAGAGTGAAGTCGTCCGTCACACAATGCAGTTCAAATTCCGAGGTTTCAACCAAACCATCATGTTTCACAACACAGTTCATCGTTTTCAGATTGCCATGACAACGCAAACCGAAGACCCTCCCTCAAAGAAATACAAGAGTTTATTCGAACCTTGGAATCGAGAAGGCAATAAAATTGTCACACCAGAAGTTTGAAAGTAACTCCATAATCCCTCATCACAACGAACCAGCAGAACTCGATATATCAAACAAGATAATCTCGGATAAGAAAACTAATTTCATGAGAACAAACGATTCCCCGAACTTACCGACTCTTTCCAATCAGGTGAACAGGATGGATCAAAATCAGGTGAACAGGTGTTGAGATGATCTCCGAGTGATGTGGAGCAGAGCGAATAGTCCTTTCATCGGAAGCTAAATTGATGACATGACCCGATTTGTGTTTTCTCAATATGTTAGTGAATCAATGCCAGGTAAACCTGGATGCTCCGACAAAGCAGAAAATAACAAAAAGATTTACATTTCAAACAAACCCAAATACATCACTGAGGATATGGCAATACAGGATATGTATAAAGTGCTTGTGTGCACAATGTCATCAAACTATAAACATCAGATGAAAGAACAATAGGACCACGGCACCCGAAGCTCACCTGCATCAGCAGAAACAGCGAATGACGTCATAAAAACTTGGAACTTTTGTTCATCTGCCGAATCCGGTTTGATTTTTGATTTTCCATCCTCGTTCATGAGCGTCTGTGTTGCCGAAGCAGCTTCTTGAGCAAGGGTTACACGAGGTGGTTTGCCATTGCCTTCCCAGCAGAAGTTCGGGCAGGAATTTGAAACTTGGTACTGGTGCCGGAGATAGCTCGCCCACTCTTCCTGAATGGCATCGTTGGGATGTTTAATGTGCATCAACGAATGTCGAAAGACAAGACGCCCAGTCGTCCATCAGAGGAACGACACACACATTGATGATTCAGTCTGTCTGTGAAACACCAGAATGGCATTTTATAGCTGGAACGAGATTCAAACCCAAGCGAGACAGATTGGAGGTGAATTTGTCTACCTTGAGGACAACTTGTCAGCTGAGGTCGTGAAAATATAATTTACTGGTGTTCCTGGTGGTATAAAATAATATCAGGACTACAATAATTACCTTGAAAAGAGTGAAAAAAAAGGAAGTTTGGAGCCATTTTACCACGTGTCCAGCACTGCATTTTATGTTCACCACAACTGTAATAGTTATTAATGTTCGTGTGTGTGTGTGACACGTACGCACACTCAAATCAAAGTTGTCTTCTCCGAAAGGATAGCCTCGGGGTACACACACTCACCTCCAAGCTGTGTAACCTGTCAGGATAGCCTCGGGGTACCAAAGTTGTCCTGCAGAATCTACGAACGTTGTACGGATAGCCTGTTCACTGCTGAACCACACGTTGTCATTTACCAAGATGATGTCTTAGTCACTGGCAGCTCAGAGCTTCATCATCTTGACAACCTCGAACGTGTGCTTTGCATTTAATATCTCCGACTCTGGACGACGGTTGCGGAGAGACAAGTGCGAATTCATGGTTCAGTGTGTGACCGATTTGAGCCATCGTATCGATGCCGAAGGCTTACGTCCCACTGAAGAGAAGATCAGAGCAATCAGACGCCCCAGCTCTGACCAACATTTCTGAACTCAAGGCTTACATTGGCATGCCGCAGTAATACAGCAGGTATATCCCAAACATTGCCACCATGCTTGGCCCACTGTGTTGTCTGTTCAAAAAGACGTCGGCTGGAAATGGGTCATTCCAGAGTCATCAGCCTTTTAGAAGTCAAAACACATGCTGCAGTCTTCGAATGTGCTCATTCACTTCGACCCAGACAAAGACGTGGTCCTGTCGTGTGACGCGAGTCAGTGCGGGGTTGGTGTTGTTTTGTCAAACATCATGCCAGATCACACAGAGAGACCAATCACATTTTCATGTCGTACACTGTCCCCGGCTGAGAACTGCAGTCAGCTGGACAAAGAAAGACTTGGCATTGTATTCGGAGTTAAGAAATTTCACCAGTGCATCTTCGGTCGATATTTCACGATTTACACGGACCACAAACCACTGATTAGTTTGCTTGGTCCAACAAGAACTACCTCAGAGGTCTTACCGGCTCGGATCATATGCTGGTCATTTCCCTCTCAACTAATAATTGTGACATTACTTCCCGACCTGGCTCCACAATTTCAATTGCAGATGCCATGAGTCGCCTGCCACTTCTGGACACAGTGTTTGACACCCCTCACCCCCACCCCCCCCCCCGACACCTGGCAGTGTGATATTGTTATGAATGTGGCAGCCATTTGCACACAACAGCTAGAGTCCCCACAGTTTAGTTCTTTCGATAAGTATGTGTTTATAGTGAGGGTCCCATCCTTCTGTCTAATGGGTTGATTTCATGTGTGCACTGCGGGTTTCTTTTGGAGTCAGGTTTTTTACATCTTTAAATCTTCCTCCCAAACAAATCAATCCTTCGTTCTTCGCACCATCACCATCCATCACCCACGTGCAACGTGTCATGTACAGTGGTGAGGTTCCCTCCGCCCACCGTGAGCTCGTCCAATCGACAGCGGCCGGCACGACAGCCGACCCGAAATCTCCCCGCCCCGCTACAAGGGTGGATGGAGAATAGGGTGCTCCCCTGGTTGTTCCGTCTGGGTTCTCAGACACGCATGGGGGGAGGGTGGTCGTTGCCCTCTCACCGGACCTCCTCCAATCACGGATGACCACCATTTTCCCCTACCAAACCAATCGGGAGGCCCATCACCTCAGGGCCGACTCCGCCCCAGCAAGATGGAGTGTTCGTTCCGTCCAATAAGGGGAGGCCACTGATCGCCCGACAACCCCTCGCCCAATCCGGAGGCTCATCGCCTCAGAGCAGATCCCTCGACCTCGCAGGGGAAAAAGGATAAGAAAGGTGGCGAGCTTTCGTCTGGGGGAGTCGTCGTCGTCTGGACTTTTTGCTCTTTGCCCTACGGTCTTGGTCTGTGGTCTTTTCCGGGGGTTCTCGCTTCGTTGGTGGAGTGTCTGGTTCGGGGGTTCTTTTCGGTGGTTCCGTGGTCCTGTGCTTGCTGGTTCACTCGACGCGGCTGGTTCCATTCTGGTTCATTCATCTTGAAGAAACCGCACGAGGCGGACAGGTACCCAGGCAGACTCTGACCCTCCAGTTCGCCTATCCTTTGGGGCTGAAGGGCCAAACAAAGGCCAACCGGCCGTGTGTGTGTGTGTGTGTGTGTGTGTGTGTGTGTGTGTGTGTGTGTGTGTGTGTGTGTGTGTGTGTGTGTGTGTGTGTGTGTGTGTGTGTGTGTGTGTGTGTGTGTGTGTGTGTGTGTGTGTGTGTGTGTGTGTGTGTGTGTGTGTGGAGCCAGTCTGTGAATTGGAATTGTTAAGTGCTTTTCGCTCATTGTACATTGCATATTATATTCGTGATCAAGTCTGCTCCGTGTCTCCCTCCCCCCATTATAAATAACCCCGTGTTAAATGTTCCAGTTCGTCATTTCTTCCATTGGCCCAGTATGGTTCGTGCTTGAGAAGTGGTAAGGCCGTTTGTGCCGTAAGTTGTCATTGGGACCGGCACGGCTCTGGTAATTCCCACTCGGTTACGCCGAACCAGAGTGCGACTCGGTTCGAACAGAGTTGGCCGAGGGTGTGGCTTCCCCGGTAGCGAGACGGCGTGAGTACTTCGGTAAATTGGAATAGACAAGTGGACCCTACCTCACGCCATCGAAATATTGATGACCACGGTCCTTTAAGTGACCCATCGACTCCAGAGTTATCCGGGATGACGACCTTTCAATTCCGGTGTTCGGTGGGAGACGGCCCAACTGCTCCGACTCGCAGTCGTCGTCGCCACCAAACCCGGCACCACAACAATATCTCTGATGGAATTTTTGAATGACAACCAAATCGATGCCAACCAGAAACGGACGTATACCAGGCAGGCATGACACACTTCTTTCCAAGGCCATTCATGCGACTGGGCAAGGGTGGGGCCTTCGACGTGATGCTGATCCTGAATTGTATTCGTACAAGGCCAGGAAGAATGTCCTGAATGTCGAGAATGGTTTCTTGTTTTGGGGATGCCGAGTGGTCCAAACTTGCGCACAAAGATTTGAATCGGCCTCACGATTGTCATCCAGGCCCTGCAAGAATCAAATCTCTGGCCTGGAACTATTTCTGGTGGCCTCATCTTGACTCTGACATCGATCATTGTGTCAAACATTGTTATCCATGCCAAAGCAGTCGAAAAGCCCCTGCAAAGGCACCATAGCACCCCTGGGAATGGCCCACTGAACCATGGCAGAGGAACCATCTTGATTATGCTGGGCCCATCGAAGGCCGTATGATTCTTATTGTAACGGATGGTCACACTAAATGGATCGATGCCGATGTAACTCAGACAGCAACCTCACACGTTACCACAGAGAGGCTGTGCCAGTGCTTTACCGCTCATGGTTTGCCACGCATGACAGTCACTGACAATGGAACCTGTTTCTGAAGCTCTGAATTCACCCGCTTGAACGGTATAATTCACAAGTTTGTGAGTCCACTCCATCAAGCTTCAAATAGATTCTCCGAACGCTCCGTGGGTTTCATCAAGTCTGGTGTCAATAAGATACACGGTGGAAACCTTCAGAACAGACTATCATGTTTGCTTTTCGCTCACCGCATCACTCCCCACACCACAACGGGGGTGACACCAGCTTTGTGTACAAGACTGGATTCTCCAAGCCCAGACATGGCGTCGGTCGTGTTTCAAAATCAGAGGAAAGAGAGACTTCATCATGACAAACATGTTGTACAGCGCTCTATAAACATCAGGGACCCGGTGTTTGTGAAAAACTTTGGTCGCGGAAAGGCTTGGCTCCCAGGGAGGGTTCACAAAAACGAGGGACCATTGTCCCACAAGATCAAACTTGAGGACAGTCGAGTCGTCCGGAGGCACCTTGATCATGTCCGGTATCGGTCTTGTGATCCTGTCATCTTCACAAATGATGTCTCGCCACTTCCTGAACCTGTGACGAGTGACGTTGTTGATGCAGATGGTACTGCACCACTCCCTGAGGCTGATCCCAAGAACGCCGTTGCAGCATCACCAGCGGGGGCCTTCTGTCGGCTTTGTACCCCGACGATCATCCAGAGTTCCAACGGGGCTGATCCGCATTGATTGGAGCCAATACTCTTATATTCATGATCTTTGTATTTGACACTAGTGTCTTCATGACTCTTTTGTTCATCGTTAATGCATTTTCACACTTAATGCGAGGGGGAAGATGTCATGTATTCATGTATCAGATCAACCGGAAGCGCGGTCATCACGAGGGGGGAGCGAAGCAACAGCACGAAGAAGCTCGACTCCCGGATGGCTCTGAGGTTTCTGTGTGTGGAGCACAAGAAAAGATTGATGGTGCACCACGTCATGGGATGTAGCACCACGTCACGGGATGGAGCACCACGTCATGGGATGTAGCACCACGTCACGGGATGGAGCACCACGTCACGGGATGGAGCACCACGTCATGGGATGGAGCACCACGTCACGGGATGGAGCACCACGTCACGGGATGGAGCACCACGTCACGGGATGGAGCACCACGTCACGGGATGGATCACCTCATCACGGGATGGAGCACCTCGTCACGGGATGGAGCACCTCGTCACGGGATGGAGCACCTCGTCACGGGATGGAGCACCACGTCACGGGATGGAGTACCACGTGATGAAACACAGGTGAACCCAACACGAAGCTGAACATCGTGACTCGATGTCACAACTCCCACACCACAGGATTCACGATTCCAGTGGCGAGAGGATGTGTATGGGAACTGCAGTCGTGATCGAATAAATCTGTTCATGAGAGTATGATCTGATGGAAGAATTCCCATGGGAAAGAAAAGGGAATGAAGAATAAAATGAAGAAAAGGGAAAGTAAAACAAAGTGTGAACCCACGATTGACCTTCCCTCCTAAAACAAGATAATAATCACCGAGGATTTCTCCCATGGACCATCTTGTGTTTTGGAGGTTCAAGTACGTGGTGTCACGTGGACGATGTCTGCTGACGCCGATTGGCCACACTGATGCAATGTGCTTCGAAAATGGCCGAATCAAAGGTAATTACACTCGAGGGGACGG
>NW_028222847.1:0-25000 GCF_056783735.1 Eptatretus burgeri | reverse complement strand
CAAGTTCTGATGAGTTATTTGGCTCTGGAAGACCATTGATGGCCTGCACATTGGAGTTCAGTGGACGAACTCTGACTGAAGAGACATGGCAACCGAGGAAATCAATCTCATCTGGGTTGAACTGGCACTTGTCATGGTTAATTAAGAGGAATGTTGTTCTCAGCTCGTCTGGTCATCACAGCATTAAGCGTCTGGTCATGTTCTGCTTTATTGTGACCATGTATGACAATGTCGTTGAGAAGATGAATGCATCCTTCAATTCCAGACAGAACTGTTGCCAGTATTTTCTGGAATGCGCTCGGTGCAGAGCTTAATCCATATGGCATGTGGTGATACTGAAAAACTCCGTCATGGGTTATAAAGGCTGTCAGGTACTTGCTGCCTTCCGCCATCGGGACTTGAGTTGAAGATAGCTCCGGCGCATGTTGAACTTTGTCAACACTGTCAAGTGTTGGAATTCTACTGACAGTTCTTCGATGGTTGGTAGTGGATATTTATCCAGGATTATGGCCTTATTTATGGCTTTAAGGTCCACACACAGTCAAATTTCACCTGATTTCTGATATGCCACAACCAGGTTTGAGATCCAAGGTGATGAATCCACAGGTTCAATGATCCCCTGTTCCTCTAGACATTTCAGTTCAGCTGATACATCTGCTCTGACAGAAAATGGAAGTTGTCGGAGATGTGACACCGGTCTCACTGTGGGATCAACTCTTGGTTTGTGCACAACATTTTTAATCTTCCCAAAACCGCTCAGTCCAGATGGGAATGTGCTGTTGACATCAATCGCTTGAATCGGTGAACCATCTCTCTGGATTCTGAATCCGAGTTGGTCAGTGATCTACGCCCATAAGAATAGATCCACTTTTGGTGACGTAGAATGGGAAAGTGTTTACTTTGGTTCAGTCACATGTAACTGGCAAATCCACTGTTCCTGTAACTGTAATTTCCATGTTATCATATGTTAACAATCTGCAGTCAGATTCACAAAGGGGATAATCTGTGAAATGCTTGCTGGACAGAGATTCGCTCAGAATAGAAACTTTTGCTCCAATATCGAAAACAAGTGTCACTGGGGTCTCGCTCTGCCAGGTGAACACAGCAGGTTATGAATGGTGGTGTTGTTCCGTTTCCAGAGTTAATGGAGAAAATGAGTGTTTCTGACATTTCTGAATCATCAATCTGTCTGACATGTCCATTCCCCACAGATTTACACATTTTGCCAAAGTGATTTAATCTTGAGCAAACTCTGAAGGTCTGTCTAATGGCAGGACACTGCACTCCCTGTCATGTGTGTGACGTATATCCACACTTCCCGCATACTGGTCTATTGGACTGGGCCTGAGCTTGTTCGTGTGATTTAAATCTCCCACTAAAAAAAATCCAAACTGTCCTTTTATTTTTAACCATCCGGACATTTGCTGAAGCTTCCTGTGGACTTTCCTGAGCACCTGTGTTTTCAGGTGTCTGTATCGATCATTTACACTCATGAGCTTGCTCGTCGTCATGGTCGAGGCACGTCTCGGCGGTGATTGCGAATCACCCTTTTGCATTAGCTCGACCCTTTTACCGAAGGATCTGCTTCCTCTTACCATAAAATCGAAGAGATTATACCACGTACAGTTTTGGTGTCCTGAAAAGCTAGATGCACTGTTCGAAGGAGCCGAGAGCCAGAAGATTCTTTTATTGTTGAGCCTAGTCCTGCAACATCATTCTTTTTGCGACCTTTACGAATGGCCGAAAGTTGCAAATTAATGCATTGGCCGCTCGGAAAAAAGGCGTAAAAATCGACGCTTCAACATAGTTTGCCGGCTCGCCGTGCCTCACCCCGACGTCAGAGCGAGTCGAGACCGGTACCGTCGACGAGAGGGGTTATCAGTCTACCAGCTCAGCCATTCTGGGGGTACCTCAGTGCTTCCACGGCGGCTCTAGAACCTGTCAAAGGAGACACCCGGTATGAATCTCGCACTTTAAAATCACGTTTTAAAATGTCATTTAAAACTCACGGCACTCGACGCGGTTTGCAATTACGTGGACGGACCCTCATGGAATGCTCAGCGTGGCTGTATGGGTATGGTCACGTAGACAGAAGAGGTATCTCGGACCTCAGCTATTCTGGGTAGCTACGGAAGCTCCAGATCCTGACAAAGAAGGCACCTGGTTCGAATCTTGCACATTCAAATTCACATTTCACAGTCGCGGTGCTCGGTGTGGTTTGCAACGGTGTAGCGCTGGTCACATGAAACCATCAACGTAGCTGTGTGGAAATGGTCACATGGACCGATGACGTATCTATGATGTCATTTGGGGCGATCCCGGACTCTCCATGTGGGATGCCGCGGGTCGCTCACGTAGGTCTTGGGATCGTATACGTCACTCGTCCTGCATGCTGCCAAAGCTTGGGGGTGATAGAGGCTACGACAGCATATCTCGATGTCATATTTTGCACTCGTGAATTGTGCAGCGAGAATGAGGACGTCCAAGCATTCCTCGTTTCCTACGCGATGACCAATATTCAGGACTTTGCCGCACATGAGACAGCAACCTCGATCACATGACATGCCTCATTGAACGGAGCACCTTCTGAGCTTCGCATCACGGAGCACATTTCGCATCTGTTTTCCTGCCTTTTCCTCCCCGGTTTACCGGGGAGACAAAGGCAGGTTTAAATGTGGCGTCGTCCCATACGTAACAGGCGCTAGCGCATCATGTGACTTTCTCCAGCACACAAAGTCCACGAACCTCGTGACATGTGATCATCCGTCACTCATCCTGACAACCACGCCCATGCTTCCATCCGTCACTCAATCCTATTAAATCACACACTCGCTGAAACACTCCCATCAGTGACTAACCCCGTGTCCTCCGTGCATTAATATTCGTGCAAGTTTCTTCCATTTTGTCCCTGAAGCCACCAATGTTACCATGGTCACTCAACCCTGTAACAATGCCTCCAGCAAAATAACCACGCCCCCATGTGTTTTGACGTGTCCCTATGATGTGTGCGTCTTTTATGGATCTGGTTCCTTTAAAAAACGCTCATGTTGTTCGTTTTTCGGCTGCTCCCGTTAGTGGTCGCCACAGCGGATCATCCGTTATGATCCGCATACTGATTTGGCATCAGTTTTACGCCGGATGCCCTTCCTGACGCAACCCTGGTCGCCTCTTACGACACAGGGATAAGGATTGGGTTTCGCCATGATTCCGGGCTGCCCTACACCCTCTCATAGCGTGGCCCAGTGCAGAGCTCCTGTCCTCAAGCGATCCTCCAACCCAAGCCTCCGAGTAGCCGGATTACAGGCGCACGCCACTACGCCCGGTCTTTAAAAGACGCTCATGTACTCTGGGAATCGATACTTCAACTAATCTCGAATAAATTCATTTGTGAGAGCTCCAAATTTCCATGTACAGGAGCTACGAGTTCATGTAATGCTGCGATGTACTCACCCGTTGTCTCCCCTGGTCTCTGCTCACGTTGACCATCATGGTGTTTTGTTTCGGTCCAAAATAAGTCTCCAATGCGATAAAAAGCAGCATCATAGTTATCAGTAGGATCCAGTGTTGTAAATATTCGTTGGCCCTCTTGTCCCAAGCAATGGATGAGAATGGCTCTTCTCCGAGCAGTCGTCACTTTCTTATCGTTGAGGCCATTTGCAACAAGGTACGTCTGAAAGCCGCTGTACCATCTCTTCCATAGGACTGGCGGTTCTCCTGGGCGTTGACAGAAAGGCTGGTGGGGGTGGGAAACTTAATCCCACCATCCTCATCGCCAAAATGTTGTATCCCAACCCTGACGGATAGACCACACAAACACACAGGACCAGAGTTAACATGACTCATGTATTGCAGCCAACATGGTGGAATCTCAATCCCAGCGAGACAGGTCACATGATCTGTGATCCACTGGTGTATCACGTGGCTATAAAAACACAACAGTAAGTTAATGACATCGAACATGACTCTCTCATTGTGTGTACAACTTCCTTGTAAAGAATAATCCACATCTTCTGTTTGTGAGTTTTTTCAACGAACAAGTAAAGCCTCAAACATTAATATCTTTATCTTTCTGTTTTACCAACAGAGATGGCATTGATCATGTGGTTCCAGCAGCACAGAAGCTTATTGACATTAATAATGAACTACTTGGATTGCCCCAACTCATCGCAAAAGCCGGAGGTGACGTCATGGCAGACGAGGGAATGGCAGGTAAACACCCACCTGAGTATTATTCAAATTCATTACAATCTACCAACATGACCAGCACATTGATGATTGAACATCCGACAAGAATGGTGTTTTACCTGTTTGGGTCATAATGGGGTAAATATTGACGGGGGGGAGGATTTGGATACACCAGGTACCACATTCTGGCGCTGACAGGGTAGCTGAGGTAGTGTACTCTATTTAGAGCTTGGTCTGGGTTTGATTCCCAACTTGAGTTATACACTTACCAGTTACCATGGTGCTTGACAAACAAGAAGTTTCATTGACTGCACTGTCTGCACCGACAGACGTTAACCTGGGTGTTCCATCTGCTAAGCATTTACTATTGGATGTTAAATGTCCCACCATTCTTTTGTAAATATAGGAAGGCCATTTGTGTGCTGGCTCTCAAAGGGTACTTACTCTGTGTATCGTGCATTCATTAAAGGGTAAACGTTTTATCAATATCCAAGTAATTAACCACTGAAGGTAACCAGCTCCTGGTGATGGGGTTTGGAGAGAGAGAGAGAGACACCACTTCCCCGTTTTCTTTCCCAATTCTTTGTTTTCCAATTCCAGTTAAAGATGCAACAACTTGTTTACCTTGATAAGGACTTCATTCACAGCGACCATCACAGTCGTTTCTACAATGTCTGCAAATGGAGAATATACCAGTTTGTATTCGTATTCTGGTGTTCTACCCGAAGGCAGGTCCAGCATTGCCGAAGTTGGGATTTGTTCACGGTACCAGACACCGGTGATAAGTTCACCTACTCTTCAGGAAGGACACCATGACATCTTTAATGTCCACCAACTCATGCCGGCAGACTCATACCAGTTTAACGCCCATCCGAGGGATGGCTTTCACATTGTATTGCCCAACCTGTGAAACACCAGGATGACAGTTTATAGCTGGGTCGGGATTTGAACCGAGGCTAGACAACTTAGAGACGAGTGTGCATACCTCTAAGCTATCCTCTCAGCCCCAGCATTCCGCTTATGTAAATCGTATTGTATCGTTTTCCATTTGAGGGTGTTTGGACACTACAGCATTGGCAGGATAGCTCAGAATACATTTGCCATTGAGCTGTCAAGCCTGTTTGGTTTCTCACCTGGCTACCTGGCTATAACCGCCACACTGGTTTTCCGCAAACAGGGCGTTGCATCAACGAGCTTTCCATCGGGGGTCCCATCTATCAGCACTGGTTACTGACAGAGGTTAAAGTTCTGTATCTATCACAAAGAGTAGGTGATTGTCACTATCTAGCACTCTAAACAATTTCCAAGTTCTTGCTCTAATGTGGAGTGGAGTATTACATCACTGGCATTGCCACGCTTTGAGATGATGAAAACAGCAGTCACGTGATGTACACAAATGAAGGAATTGTTTAATTTCATTATTCTTCCACAAATTATATATTATTACCTTTGTTGTATTTTTTCATTTCACTCTAGTCTTCCAGGAGACCTCATTAATAACCATTAAACTACAGTTGTGCTAAACGTTGATCATGATGACGGTTCTGTGTGTTCGAGGATCATCGTACATGAGCTGTAATATCCGTCGATGTGACAACACTTGAACCTTGGACGAACAAAGATCGGAACTTCTTGGACTTTCCTCTGTTGGCTTCCTCAATGTGAAGATTAACTTTGAAGTTTTAAAAAATTTATCAAACTGTTGCTTTGTCATGAAATGCTCTTTTAACCTGGAGACTCCTGTTTTTATTTCAATAAAAGATCTGATGGTCATAATGGAGCTGTAACTCACACACATGGACGTACACAGGACTAATAAACACGACAAACACAACTACTGAGCTTGGGCGAAGTGCAGTCACTTCCTGGGGTATTCTTGGTTCCAGTGACGTCATAACAATGACCACCTTTCTCATCACACATAGCGGGGCATTTCCTAAGGAGGAATTTACTCCTCCCCCTGGATGCCAACCAATGGGGATTGTCCGTACTCTATCCTTTTAAATCCTGAACTCAACCAAGGAAGCAGCACGTACCATTTAAAAATATATTTTAGATGACTCGGCCGGGTTTGAACCCTGATCTTCCAGTCGGAGTGGATGCTCAAACCATGACATCATCATGTCTGGTTCTTTACAATAAATACTGTCACTGATTTTGGGTGTGATTAAAAAATATATAAATAAAAATGAGTGTTTGGGTATCACTATTTATCTGTGAGCCTGATGTTGGCTTAACTGTTAAGGTGGCTGGCTTAAGATCTCATAGGGTCGTCAGTTACTGTCGACTCGGTAAATAAAAAAGGTGGGTTGACTCAGCCTGTCATCTTTCTAAAGTCAGCAAAATGAGTACCAGCTTACTGGTAACGGGCACTACATCAGCGGCACATCTGCGCTTCCAGCAATGATGCAACTAGCAGCCACAGGCGACATACAAAATAATGACTATATTTATCCATCACATCATATTCCTGTGTTAAACATTCAAGACTGTTTGATGGAAACTGATTGGTCATGATTAAAGGGAATGAGTGGATTTTGATGGAGGAAACAGTGTATTTGACTTTGTTTTTATGTTTGTACTTTTGTAAAAGCAACTTCAAACAAGTGTAGATTGAAAGTCCGTGCATCACGTGTTGAGATCAGCACCGAATACCTGTCAAATTGCCATTAATGACCACCAGCTGGGTTCTCTGATGTGCGGTGATGCCTCCCCATGGCATCACGAATCCACCACTGAACCACGAGCTTTGCACACACAACACATATGTCAGTGTAACTATTATGTTAGAGATCGGACACCACTGCATAGTTAAGTGTAGTCAAACTCACTTCTTTAATCGTTCACACCACGTCGGTTACCTCAAAATGGTGGGGGCGTAAACCAGGAGGGGGCACCCTAAACCAGTACAGTTGTCATAAAGCAACAGTGCCTAGCAACCATTAACTCGCAGCTCTGACGTAACATGCCAGTATGGGGACATAACACTTTCTCCCCCCTTTGGAAAGTTTAGGTGTGGAAAGACGACACAATCCCATAGGTCACCTGAGCAGGCCCGGACCCGGACAGGCCGAGGTTGAGGCTCATCTGGTGGAGGCTGTAGCCAAGGGCAACGGGGCAGCAGGCATCTCCAGTTGTGCAGCGGCCGGCAGAACGACAGGTGCGATGCGCCTTGCAGGGACATGGGCACGTCCAGCAATGCTGAGTGCATAGCCAGTGGAGCAGATATGCCCGCACCAATATTTGAGGGGGTTTGCACTTTCTGTAGTCAGCTAGCATGCCAATGGGAGCCATCAGTCAGGTGGAATGTAGCTGGGCCCAGCTGATGACTGACCTGAAGGGGGCATGGACCAGAAGGAGCGCAGTTTGTTGTCGCGATGAGGGTGATGAGTTCTGACTCAATCCGAGACCTGGATGGTGGGCGTCTTCGCCCTGCTTGTCCTGTCAAAGCGCTGCTTCATCTTGCATTGGTGCTTCCTCACTGCATCCTGAGTGTTGCCAGCAGGAGCTGGACCGCTGAGGGCTGAAGCCTATCCAGGGGCAGCTAAAGCTCACGACCGACCATCAGTGATGCAGATAAGACTCCGGTAGTGGAGTGCAGCGTCACTCTTTAGTTTTCAGACATATGATGTCATATGTCACATGGTTTGGCAGCCATATTGGATTTACCCTAAAACTTTTTTTTTTTTACTCTTCCCCAGAACGGGTGGACAGATCAAGGGGAAACTTCACAAAAATGTTCCCAAGGCCATGGGTGTCAAAGTTTGTGAAGGAGTAATTAAAAGGTCACATGGTTTAGCAGCCATATTGGATTGAAGAAAATATTAAATAATGTTTTCTCTGGAACCACTTAATTCATCAATCTGAAACGTCATAATTATGATCTAGTCGTGATGGGGAATGCAAGTTTCAAATTTCAGCTTGATCAGATGCATGGTCAAACAGTGAGAATTCTTTAAAAAAAATTGATCTGGGTTGTTTTTTATATATATATATATATATATATATATATATATTTATATATATTTGATTAAGGCTCACTTGGCTGTGCCAAGAGGGGTTTTTTTATATGCATTGTCGAGGCTCGATTGAGAGCAAACACACAATGCACAACGGGGGGGGGGGCAGGAGACAAAGGTGGGAGAGGGAAGGCCAAAACAGCGGGGAACAGACATTAGATTTGTGGAAGGGAGAGGGATGGGGCGGGGAACATGGGGTAAACAAGATGGACACGACAGGGAACTTTCAGGAAGGAAAGCAGGGAATTTGATGCATATGGGTTTGGGGTGGATTAATTGGGGTAGAAAAGATTGTGGTTTTGGATGGGGGGAGATAGGTGGTGGTGAACAGCTGTTTTGAAGACCTGGAGGGAAGAGTGGGATTGAAGAGAGTGTGGGAGTTTATTCTGAAGGCAGGAAAAAAAAGAGGAGTGAAGGTGAGTAGTGATTCGTGATTTTGGTAGTTTTACCAGAAGGGGGTTGATGTCAGACCTTGAGCACCCTGCAGAAATATGGGCGGACATATCGCAGACAGAGCAGGGGGCAGAGACCGGAGAGGAGATGGTGGAAGACAAAGAGCAGCGATCTGCCTGCAGTGTGTGAGTGAGAGACCCAAAGACTCAGGCTCATCGTGGGAGATACCAATGATCCTAAAATGCCTTAGTTTCCACAGCGTGAAGCCGAGAAAGGTGATAGGCAGGAGCACCAGCCCAGAGGGGAGAGCAGTACTCCATCAGGTTGCAGGAAAAAGCTTTGTATGTGGTCAGGAGCTCAGGTTGGCCGTGGGAGGATGCCCAGTCGGCGACTGGCTTTGGAAGCCAGTTTAGAAATGTGGCTTCCCCAGGAAAGATCATGGCAGATAGTGAGACCTAGAAGCTTGAATGAAAGGACTTCTTCAAGAGGATTGTTGAGAAAGTACATGGGGGGGGTTCTAAACGGTCCTTTCAGAGAGACATCATGAGGGTGTGAGATTTGTCAGGATTTAAAGACATGTTCCATGTGTTGGACCAGTTTGTGATTTTATCCAGATCTGCAGACAATGAAGAGACTGCTGCTTTCTGATCTGAGGGATGACAGATGGTACGGCAGAGGATGGGGTCTTCAGCAAAGAGATAAAGAGGGCTTTCCATAAAGTCGGAGAGATCATTGATGAAAAAACAGAAAAAAGAACAGGGCCCAACATGCTGCCTTGAGGAATTCCAGCCGGGACAGGAACAGGTGATGAGAGAACTCCATTTAGGGCCACACATTGGCTGTGACAGGAGAGGAAGTCTGTGAGCCATGAGTGGAAATGGCTTGAGACACCATAGGAAGAGAGTTTGTTGAGCAGGGCAGGGTGCCAGACCGTGTCCAAAGCATGCAATATGTCGAGGGATATGGCTCTGATTTCATGTCTGGCATTGAGGACCTCCATCCATTGTTGGGAGAGCAGAAGCAGCATATCCAGGGTAGAGTGACCTGGTCTGAAACCAAATTGATGATTGAAAATCAAGCCATTGGAGAAGAGGAAGGATTTAATGTCTTCAGCAATGATGGATTCCATAACCTCTCTGATGAGTGTGAGAAGGCTGATTGGTCTGTTGTTGCAGGGATCTGTTTTTGCACCTTTTTATGCAGAGAGGTGATGTTTACTGATTTCCAAGCAGATGGCTGATGACCTTGAGCAAATGAGAGGGTGAATAGAACAGAGAGAGGGTAACCAAGAGCAGAAGAGCAGGTTTTTAGGACACGTGGGCTGATGCCTTCAGGACCGTTTGCAGAATGTGATTCGAGGTTTGACAGAATGCTCTCGACTTTGTCAGGAGAAAAGGACACGACTCCAGGGACAGCTGGGTGCAACTGGGTCAGGCGAGTACAGAAAGCGGTGGGTTTGGAGCACAAGATTTTGATGCAATCACGGAGTTTAGGCATTCAGCCTTTTCACGTGTGGTATCAGCAGTGGGGCCATTTGAGGTAAGGGATGGGATGGAGGGGGAACATACACCAGAAACAGATTTAATTGGATGCCACCAGGATTTGGAGGAGGGAAGCAGATTTGAAAGTTCAGATTTGAGATTAGAAAGTTGTTGTTTTCTGGCTATCCTGAGAGTAGGCACACATTTGTTCCAAGCTTTATGGAAGAAACTGAGATTACCCTCAGTTGGATTTGCTTTTCATAAGGCAAAGGCAACTTGTTTTAGGACAACTGCCTTGCCACAAGCTTCAGTGTACTATGGAGGGTAGGCAGGGAAGGACAACTGAAGATGAGATGGGATAAATCTGTGCATGAGAAAGAGCAAGTTTCTTTGAAAGAATTCCCAGGACAGGTTGTTGTTGGAGAAAGTAGCGATGGGAGACCAATCTAAGAGTTTGTTGGCTGCTTGAAGACCCTGCCAGTCAGCATGAGTGAAATGTCATGCTCGACGGCGCTGAGGTGGTTCTATCGTAACAGCCAGAGTGGGGTCTACTTTGACAAGCACGTGGTCAGATCAACCGACTTGAGCGGAGGGTGAACAACAGACATTTTCAGGAAAATTTGTCAAAATCAGATCCAGAAGAGATGGAGTACCGTTGGTTGAGATCTGGGTTGGGAAGTTGACCAATTGAGTCAGCCCCAATGAGTCAGAAGACTTTTGCTGTCGTGCCATGGCAGGTGAGGGAGGTACACACACCCAATAAACTGGCATGATGGCAATTTAAGTCACCACATTTGAGGAAGAGAGAGTTGCGATGAGAGGATAGAAGTTGGTGCATGTTTTTGGAGAGCAAGATGTAAAGGGAGGCATCACAGTTTGGTGGATGGTACAAAACAGATAGCACCTGTACCACGTGACCTTTGACATCTTATATATTATTTCCGAGTTTGTGGTTTCGTGTCGCGCTATCTTCGACTTTGTTCTGCGCTCGAGTAACGTGATATTCGGCTTAAATTATCTCAAAGACCACATGAGGTGCATGGTACAAAAAAAGTAAATAAAATGGTTCTGAAACAGTGAAATCGTATTCCACTTTCTGCATGAAAGTAAAATTACTACTGATACTCTGCATCAGTTCCTTTCTCAAACACACCCACCCCAACATGTCGCGCAGAGTGTGGGTTATGCTAGTCATTATTATCATCGACATATTCTACAGGAGGAGGCTCTCCTGTAGTGAAAATTTCACGTCAGTCGGACCAAGAATTTTAGAGAAATAAAATTCATACTGATTGAATCAAGCATTGTACTTGTCGAATTGTCATAATTAAGGTACCGATGACATCATCATTAACATATCTTATTCCCCATTGGGAGTACTTGACAATGAGCCACGTTTCAAGGTTTTCCATTGAGCAGTTTGGGAGATATAGAGTTGCAAAGTTTTTCCAAGATGGCGCCTTACCATGTGACCTATGACATTCGACAGGAGGAGCTGCCTCATATTGTGAAAAATTTGTGTACATGGGGTTAACAGTTGCAGAGGAAATTGTGTTTTTTCATACTGATCAGATCAAGCGTTGTGCATGTCGAATCATGACGTCATAACGAAGGCACCGATGACATCATCATCAACATATGTTATTCCCCATTGGGAGTACTTGGCAACGAGCCATGTTTCAATGTTTTCCATTGAGCGGTTTGGGAGATATAGAGGTATAACGTACGCAACCGAATGCTTAACCCTGCTTTTCACTTCGCGAGCGCAGGGTAATTATTTATATATATATATATATATATATATATATATATATATATATATATATATATATATATATATATATATATATATATATATATATATATGACAATCCCTTTATTATATTAATAAGCCAAATAGAATCAGAGATGATTTTACTCTGCTGAATCAATATTAAAGATTATTTGGAAGGCCAGTCTGTTTGGGGGAAGAGGGGTCTTTTACTTGGTAGACTGGGAACCTTAGTCGAGATTATACACACACATAGATACATGTCCAAACACATAGATGTAATTATCATGTTGTATTAAAACACATTTCCCATCAAAGGGTTATAACAATACATTGTGCTATATGCTAAAAACGTTACTTTTCATGTTAATGATCAATCAAGATTAATTGGCAACATTTTCCTTTTATCATCACACTTTACCTCATTATGCTAATTTCGGAGAAATTTGCATCGACACCACCAAAGGAGTAAGTCTGGTCGGCCCAATGAGGGCAACGTCATCCCACACACGGAACGAACCCCTCATGAATGGGGAATCCCACACCAACCCGAGGGAGTGGTGATGGACACACCGGGAGATCGTGAATCCACCCCAACATCACGTCCGTACGGCCCAATGAGGGCAATGTTACCCACACACAACTCGCTCCACGAACCTCTGGATTTAAACACCATCCACTCTCCTTCTCATTGGCTCCTGAAACTACCACCACAACGTCGATGACGCTATGTTGTCAACAACTTAACAACAACTCTAGTGTGATGACTCTACTCTGTTTAAACTTTTATTTGTTCCCACACCGGAAACAGCATCACAGTCAGTTCGTCCAATGGTTTGAGGGTCGTGTTAATAAATTAATAATGAAAGGTGGATACAGCACAGTCATGATCGACCAAGTGTCCTCTTAGTTTAAGGTGTTTTCTAAATGCACACATGCCAAGTGACCCACATTTCACGGGTTGACCCGCCTTGTTTCTGAAAACCCACAAACTCGCTCAAGTATCGTCAAAACCCACATTGGATGGGAAATAGGATCAGTTTTAAAAACGTAATGTTTCTCTTCGATCCCACTCGTAAGGATGGACACTTAATGATAGATCTGGGGGTTATGGTGCTGTGTTCAGTTTCCAAGTTTCCTGAAAAGCACTCGCCGAGTGGCCCAAGCACTCAAGCAAGCATTCCATTAGAAACCGTTGATAAGGAACGGCTGGCTTGGTAATGGAGCGCACACACACACACACACACACACACACACACACACACACACACACACACACACACACACACACACACACACACACACACACACACACACACACACACACACACACACACACACACACACGGTGCGAACTGTAGCTGATACACAATGTTTCCCTCTTGTGAGTTTAGTTAATTGGCTGTGTGACGTCATGAGCTTTTTCTCACCGAAGGCCACGTCACTACCCTCCATGATTCCTCACACAGTATCACTTCCAATCAAGTCTAATAAACAAATAAAGAACCCGCTTTCGATTCCTCCCAACCCGCTCTTCGTCACCTCCAAATTGCCGTGTATGTAAATGTAAGGATTTGAACCTGGTACTGTGAATACAGTGAACATCGAGTGAATGAATCTATTTTGTTATTCCACAATTGTGTCCATGAACACCCTGATCACATCATTATTTCCCCCTTTGTTCCCGTTCTGTGCTGATTGACGTGTATTGAGAGAGACATGTGGATATTTTGTTTCATGAACATCGTTTCCTTTGTTCGTCCCCACCCTCTGTGTTTCCCAGACGTGTTTGCACAGGTACTGACCAGTCTGGCTGGGAAGGACTCGCCCGTTCCTGATGAGAATTTCCGACACATCCGCGGTACTGTGGGCATACTGATGCACTACACGGACTTCAGCGCCAAGTTTTGTGAGTTTCTCTCCGGGAGATCCTTAACCCTGAACTTGTGTTCTACTTCTCTTACCATAACAAATGGTTATCTACATTATACTTATTGTGGATAATAGTAAATTCAAAAGTTAATCTGCTGATAATAAAAACTTATTCGATTTCCATTCATGATGATTTTTATTACAAGAAACACCCACTCCCTGTGGGACCGGCTGGTGGGATTACGTGATTATGATGATTATGATTATCATGATTATTATTATTATTATTATTATTACTTTATCATTTCCAGGTATCGAAATCACGTTTTACACATCACAGCCACATCTTCACACTGTTCCACTCTCGTTCCCGATCTGCCTGAGTGTGGCCTGTCTTTGCCCCTTCCTGTTTGAGAGTTTGTGTTTCCATCTTGGAATGGTCATTTTCGAGGAGCATCCTTATCAAACCGAACTTGGAATGTCACTTATTGTCTTATCCGTGTGTGGACTTTCACGATCGCATGTGTTCATTACTATTCACTCATCGAGGGTGTATTCACTTTGATTAACCATCATTTAGTATGAATATCTAAAAAATAGAAAAATATGGAAACAAACTCGGATAATAAACACATGCATGCACACAGACATGTATATATACATATACACACAGACATTTACAGATACAATACATATACACACAGACATGTACATATCCATAAACAAAACATATACACACAGACATGTACATATCCAAATACAATACATATACACACAGACATGTACATATCCATAGACATGTACATATACATATACAACACATATACACATAGACATGTGCATATACATATATAATAACTTGTTAACGTGACTTGTTCACCCTGTACTGTCAAAATATATATATATATATATATATATATATATATATATATATATATATATATATATGTACAGGGATTTTGTGTTTTTTAATGGGAATTTAGTGTTCAGTACATGAGGTGAAGCCTCATGTAAAATATTGTGTGCAAATAAATTTGTCACCACATCTCAGGAAGTACATAGCAGTCATCGAGAGGGTACAGCATAGGGCTACAAGATTGATTGTGGGCCGAGAGAGACTCAGCTACATCAATGTGGAGGTGTTATACCCCTGAAAATGGAGAGAACGCGTGACACAAAAATGTTTGCCGAGTGGATATTCAATCAATCATGGTACATACTCAAATTAGAACGGCACTCGGTAGAGTGCATACCTCTGCCACACTGAACAGTTTACGTTTTGTATCCCACTGATGGGCCAGATCTGGTTCCGGACCTTGACCAAAATCGAATCGGCTTGTTCTTGTCACCGAACCAACTCATCCACCTCGTTTTATCATAACTCATCCACAACTTTTTGAAGTATCATGCTATATATCGTTTTTGGCCATATCTCACAATGGTCAAGAATCACTTAGTATATTAAAAATTATCGTATCCGGTTTCGGATCTTCACCAAAATCGAATCAATTCTTCCTTTACAAGACCTTTAATGTTCCCAAATGAACTATGGCCTCACAATGCAGGAAACCCAGGTTCAAACACCGGATGTATTTGTCCATAATTGTCTCTTCATATCTTTGTAATTCAAGTAAAAGTAGACTGATGTCTCATCATGTCTTTGTCCTGCACGTGACTTGTGTACAAATTCTTCCATGAACCTTGGATTTATGAAAATAATTTATAAACTAAAACGGTACTCAGTAGAGCGAATACCTCCGCCAGGTTGAACAGTTTACGTTTTCTATCCACTGATAGGCTGGATCTGAACTAAAATCTAATCGGCTTGTCATTGACACATAACCGACTCATCCACAAGAATCACTTAAAACATTAAAAATTCTCTTTTCTGGATCCGAATGCGGATCTTCACCAAAATCGAATCCATTCATCCTTGTCGCACACCCAACCTGTCCACCAAATTTCATCCGAATCCGTCCACAACGTTTTGAGATTTCTTGCTCACAGACAAACAGACAGATGTGAAAACAACCTTGGTCTACCTTCGGTGGAGGAAGTAACAACAAACTCCTTTGTTTTATTTTGGGAACTTCATGGAGTTTTGGTTTCCTTGTTTGAGTGTAAACACAATGGGGCCCAAACTCAGTTTTACCAACATTACCTTTTTTTATTCTTCGCAAAAGATTAGATACCGGATAACGCCAACACATCAATTAACAAAACTACATTTAGTTACCCTATCGACAGCAAAACTATATTTTTGAGATCATCTGGACTTTACTCTGGAGAGCTTATGTGATGTGAGCCAATCAGCATTGTGGATCGCTATCCGGGCGTGCAGTTACGGTTTCGCTTTTGATAACATCATTTGGCAATGTTTTACTGATTTTCATCATAAAGATGACTGAAAATTATTGAAAATTGGTGTATTATTCATGTGGAGGACCAGGGAGATGACAAGCTTTCGGAATCTAATCAACAGAGTTGGGAAGGAGTGCGGAATTTTGTGAAAAAAATGGATGAAAATTGTTGAGTGCCAATGAAAATGTGAAGCGACAAAGTCGCACCAGTGCCAAGCACTCTTCAAAGAAGGTAGGTTGGATTATTATCAATTAAATTACAAGATCGGTCACCAAACATTTGTCATGTGAATGACATGTACCTTGTTTTCCTGTTACCCTTGAATGTGTAAACTTGTCAAATCTGTTGACGGCTATGAGAATGAATTTTGGAATGTGGGTTCTGACTAAGCTTAGGTTCCACCATGAACTTGAATTCACTTTGATCTATCAAACGAAAGATGGATTCCTTCGAAGTGTGCATCATTTTAGCTCACCTTGACTTTAGTCTGGTCAGCAAATGTGATCGAGCCCTGTCAGTAGGTAAATCAGTCAATGAGTGAGTGAGTGGGTTTGAAGCACTTCAGTCATTATCGCTTGAACCAAACATTTGGTTTTGATTAAACTTTGCCAAAAGCTTCGAATCTGATGCCTAATGAAGGTGTATTTACCACATCATAATCTGTGCTCATTGAGGGTGTCTACGGGTGGGGGTGAGGCGTTTGACCACCCAAAATAGGTATTTGTTCTCTTCTCCAAAACCACACACGATTTGACAAAACTTTACCACAACCTTCATCGCTCATGATGTACCAAAGTTTGTTCATGGCACTCAAAAAATCAGAGTTAAGGGTGGTTTGCGGAAGGTTTGAGCCCCCAAAATAGGTATTTGCCCTCTTCTCCGAAACCACCCACAAAATTGACGAAACTTGATCACATCCTTCATCACTCGTGATGTACCAAAGTTTGTTCATGGCATTAAAAAAAAATCAGGGTCTGGGGTGGTCTGTGGGGAGTTTGAGCCCTCAAAATAGGTATTTGTTCTCTTCTCCGAAGCCATACACAATTTTAACAAAACTTGACCACAACCTTCATTACACGTGATGGACTGAAGTTTGTTCACGGCATTAAAAATGTCAGGGACTAAGGGGGTCTGTGGGGGGTTTGAGTGACTGTTGCTCCTGATTCATGTGAGCCTCAAGACCTGTGGTCCTATTTTTCAGCTTCACCTCCAGACCCCAAATAACTTGGTACACAACCAGCATGATAGACACATTCCCTTCCAATACCTTCAAGAATATGACAATCTGTGATGACTTTCAAGACATTGTGAAACTACACGACGATTATGTGTCTTGCCGGTGTCAAGAAAGTCTAACCTTTCAAATGTGGTCATCATATATTGAAATGGTGAACGTCGTGAATCGATTCATTCGAGCCATGCGAGAAACTGATTGGAAAGCCCACATGACGTCCTGGGTAGAGATGTTGCATTGGTTTTTCTCGTTTGATCGGATAAACTATGCGCGATATGCATCAGCATACCTCGCCGAGATGATCAACCTGGAGGACAACCATCCAGAAATATTTCAGCAAGTAGAAGCTGTTCACTGGATGGTTCAGCAGCAAGACTGCTATGGCTTTTCTTTAACACCATGTGATCAAGTGATGGAGCACTCTTGCAATCGTGATGCCAAGACATGTGGTGGACTTACAGGCATTACCCTCGATCCGATTGCTGTCAATAGATGGACATTGTCTCAGAGTGATAGATCAGCAGCGCTGCGGGCATGCGAGGTGCTGTCACGTTTGACCGATCGTCACAGAGCCAGGAAAGATCTTGACTCCACAAGAAAAGTACGGGACGAGCATAACGCAAAAGCATCATTCGTTGCCTCAAAGAGATGATCAATCCATTTGAAGGAGATAAACCTGATCTGGTTAATATCACATCATTGCGACACAAAACGATCTACTTGGAAGTGGCGGTATTGGTGGAAACTTGTTTCACAGCTTCATGGAAGACAGGATAAACTCTACTAAGGTGGATTTTCATCGCCCAATTACACTCAGTAAATTGAAGACGTTCTCAAAACAATCTAAAACAGTTACCAGTCGGAAAGCAGGTCAGGAATTTGTAGTGAAGGCTGATTGGAAATTGTACCTGAGGATGCTGGTTGTTAGTCAACAATGAAACTTGAACATGGAAGAGATACTGTCATATTCCCTCGGACCTATTCCCTCTGCCCTCGCATACTATGATGACACTTTGGCTAAAACAGACAAGAATGTGCAGATGCATCACATTGAAGCCAAATGCACTTCTCAATTGGTGCATGAAGTGGTTCCTTGTGACACAGTACTGGTTGATGGTATGGCGCTCATTCATTAACTGGTCACTCATTTCCCCCAAACTATGGGCGGATTGGCCAATGTCGTTGGATTGGAGTTGGTTGGCCTGGCAAAATGGCACAAGTGTGGATGAATGGACTGGGTATTTGATCTTTATCCATAGATGAGTATAAAGGCAGATGAGCACGAACGTCAATCTTCGACGTCTCAAATAAGGAAGATTTTCGGCCTCGATCAAAAAATACCGGAGAAACTCTCCTATTCATCGCAAATGGAAGGAACAAAGAACAGTTGAATGAATTCTTCTTTGAACAGTGGTGCCTGACTGCTGATCTTTTTAACGGGATTGACTTATTTGTGACGCACGGGGCAATGTGCCATAAGATCTTAAACACACAAGTGAATTTGGTCCACGAGTTGAGCACCTATGACCACGAAGAAGCAGACACAAGGCTTCTGTTGCATATTCATCACATAAGTAAGACTAAACCAAATTCTAAGGTGCTGATCATTAGCTCTGACACCGTTGTAGCTATCCTGCTGCTCTCGCTTGGTGGCGTGATTCGCGTGGAGGCTTTGCACCTACACAGTGGTATGAAGAGGTCAGAAAGCATTCTGGACATTAAAACAATCCGATCGGCACTCATTGTGAAACTGTGTGATACTGGCTGTGACACAGTTAGCACGTTTTGGGGAAAAGGCAAGAAAATCCCCTTTCGATCTGTCGCCAAATCATCAGACTACCAACAGACCTTCTGTGAACTAGGACAGTCCTTCAGTTTGTCATTTAACTTATTCCTCAAACTTCAGGCATCACATGTCAAATGTACAACCAGAAGGTTTCAGACATAGACACTGCTAGATCCAGAAGTTTTTGTGTCGGTCCCAATAATGATGATCACAGTGTACCTCCGACGAAAGATGTGCTCTTTCAACACTCCCTCTGTGCAAATTACCAGTGGGCCATCCATCGGAAGGCACTGCAGCAAGAGATGAATGTACTCTCACCTGACGGCCATGGCTGGGTCTTGACAGATGGCAAACTTGCCATTGTATGGATGCAGAAAAACCCTGCACCGCCTGACGTACTCAAGTTAATCCACTGTCGTTGTACAAAGAGCCAAAGTAACACAAAACATTGTTCGTGTCGAGCAGCAGGATTTGAATGTTCTGGACTTTGGGTAGTTCGGAGTCGGAGCATCGGTGTGAACACTTGGCTGAACAGTATGACCCTGATGGAGCCGGTACTCTGTCGGACAGTGAGGAAGATGATTCGTTTGAAATTTCTCACGAGATGGTGCTATTCATTGCATTTGTATGTTCTTGGAACTAAATGTGATACTTCTGTTATGGTTATTACTTTACATCAGACAGCAATAAATGTCTCTGTCAATGCAAAGATACATTTCTTCTTGGCCAAAAGTGCATTCACTTGACTAGTTAGTCCCCACCGGCATTCATTCAAAGTCGAATAACTCCTCAGCGTGAGGGAATATCACTTGTGGAAGTTATTTTTTGAAATCAGCGCATCAAAATCTATGGGAAAGAACCATTTCCACGTCGTTTGCAATTGGGTAGCGCAAAAAAGGTTTTCTATCCATTTCCAGAACCAATAGATTTCGGCCGAATTGAACAGTGTCTGGAGGTGAGTCAGTCGGTGAGTGAGTCTGTGAACACTTCAGTCATTATCGCTTGAATCAAACACACGATTTTAATGAAACTTGGCCACAAGCTTCATCATCTGATGTCTAACGAAGGTGTATTGATCGCATCAAGATCTGCGCTCATTAAGGGAGTCTATGGGGATGGGGGGAGGAGGGGGGAGGGGCAGGGTTTGACACCCCTCCCCAAAATAGGTACTTGCTCTTTACTCTGGAATTACACACACAATTTTAATGAAACTTGACCCACAGCCTTCATCACGCATGATGTGCCAAAGTTTGTTCACGGCATTACAATGAAAAATCAGGGTCTATGGGGGTATATGTGGGGTTTGAGTGACTGTTGCTGCTCATCCAGGTGAGCTTCAGAACCCGTGGTCCTATCTTTATGTCTCCGCCAGCGAAGGCGCCAAGGCATTGTCCGTCCATCCTTACGTCCGTGATCAATTTTTGTTACGGCGATAACTTGTGGACCACTGAATGGGTTTTAAACGAACCTGGCAAAAAGGTGTATTATGATGAAAAGATAAACTGATTTAGATTTTGTGATCAAAGGTCACGTGACCTTCAGCTGAAAGTCGCAGATTTTGGTTTCCACGAGAGCTGGAGTGTGAGATTTGTCAGAATTGAAAGATATATTCCAGATGTTTGACTTGTTTGTGATTTTGTCAACGTCTGAAGAGAGGGAAGAGACTGCTGCCTGGCAGGAGGATGAGGATGTCATGGCAGAGAATGGAGTCATCAGCAAAGAGATAAAGGGGATTTTAGCTGAAAGTAGCAGATTTTCATTACTGCGATAACTTGTCAACCGCTGAAGGGATTCTAACCAAATGTGGCACAATTATGGACTGAAATACAAAGATGAATTGATTATATTTGGGGTTCAAAAGGTCAAATGTGAAGTGCCCTTTAATTGAAAACCGGTGTTACTGAAACAACTTATGAATCACTCAAGAGATTTCAACCATACTTGACACACTTATGGAGTGCAACACAAAGATTAACTGATTCAATTTCAATTCATCTGGTGATGAACAGCATTTGGCTTTGGACTCAAACACCAAAACATACTCCCGAGCCACACAAAATGTCTCTGCTATGTCTCTGGACATGCCAAACTTTCTTATAGCAAGAGTACCCAGGATGTGCTGATTCTGCACCAGCTTTGTCTACGCAGTACGTTTTCCAGCACGTTCCAGCAGGAGTGTATGTGTAACAGTCAAGCACTGGCAGACTTTTTCCAAGTTTGGTTGCTCTACTGCTCACTGATACAAAACGTTGATGGTTGCAGAATATTCCAGCTTGCCCACTGTGCATAGAAACATGTTGACCAAGAGACCCGTGACTGCAATAGAACAGTCAAAGTACCATAACGTCGTATCATAAGAATAGACAATTATCCTTGAGTGACTCCGAGAAAGGGCTGTGGCATGAAGGAGAATCCTTGTGTCTGCCTCTTCTTGAGAGGATGATAGCTGTAGATCCTCTGCTCCACCCGACTTCCAGATGACCAGCACTTTTTGACCATCTCGTAAGCCTCCTTCCAAAACATCTGACTGCCCCTCTAAAAGAAATACAGGCCCTTGCTCCATGACATACTTGCACATAAAGTAGCTCTTCTCGTGTTGGATTGGTTATTATTTTGTCCTTGTATTTTAGTTTGTTGAAACATATGATGCAGTTTGAAGGAGCTACCTTCAGACATTTAGCTGTGGGTTCACCAGCATCCATTTTCAGTCAAGCTTGTGATTCATGGATCTGAAAACAAGCAAAACCAGAAGGGCACTCGGTAGAATGCATACGTCCGCCACGTAAAGCCTGATCCACGAGAACATATCAGGCCCAATACATTTTTGAAATATCATGCTTTTCAGTACCATATCGTTTTTGGCCCTATCTCTCATTGGTTAAGAATCACTTAAAAAAATTCTAGTTGTTGGATCCGCATCCACATTTTCACCAAAATCTAATCAATTTGCCCTTCTCACAAACCAAACCTGACCACAAAATTTCATCCGCGTCCGTCCACAAATTTTTGAGATATCGTGCTATATATAGGTTTCGCTCTTTCAATTGTGAAGAATCAGTTCAAAATTAAACAATTATCGTGTCCAGATCTGGATTCGGATATTCACCAAAATTGAATCAATTCTTCCTTGTCACACACCCAACCTGTCCACCAAGTTTCATCCGGATCCATCCACAACCTTTTGAGATATCCTGTACATAAACAGACAAACAAACAGACAGAAAGGGGTGAAAACATAACCTCCTTCACCTCCGGTGATGGAGGTAACAGTTGGTAATTTTTGCAAATAACTTGATTAGCAAAAATCATTCTTTTAAAAGAAACCTCAAAAACCATGCAATATATTACCGAAGACTATAAAGGTCCAAAATATACAGGTGTTGTGTTTCTTTTGGCACAGCATATGGCTGTCATATTCATTTAACACAATTGAATGATTTCAAAAATTTAACTTACTTTCTACAGATGTGTCAATAATTTGGAATTTCAAAATTCAATCTGGAAACCGAGAAATAGGGTTATAAAATTAGCATGTCAAACAGTGGAGGGCGACCATCTTGGATTTCTGCAAATGATGTGGTTTCAAGAATACAAAT
This sequence comes from Eptatretus burgeri, assembly GCF_056783735.1. Classification (NCBI taxonomy): domain Eukaryota; kingdom Metazoa; phylum Chordata; class Myxini; order Myxiniformes; family Myxinidae; genus Eptatretus; species Eptatretus burgeri. The sequence goes on along the minus strand of NW_028222847.1, from coordinate 2,302 downwards.
TGGTTTGTTTTCCTATCAAATTCAGTCGGTGAGAAAGAAAATACAAGTTATCAGAGTCCAATCATGCGTGCGATTTCAACACCGAAGATCCAGATTTGCTCGTAAGTTACTAATTATTGTGGCAGCCATGTTGGATTTATGAAAATAAAGGGAAAATGCGATCGGAAAGCTGATAATTAAAAAACTTAACTTCTCCAAATGTGTAGATTATTTAAAACTTTGGATCATTGAAAAATTCCATCCAGAAGGTGCAAAATAAGGTTCTGAAGTTGAGAGTTTGAAATATTGGTGGTCATCTTGGATATATGCAAATTAGGTAAGTGTAAATGCTGAGAGTGATCATTTCATGTTTGGAACAAGTAGAAAACACAGAAAGCATCATTTAGCCAACAAAGCCATGTCTGTACGGCTTTTATTGGTGAAGTTATTTTCATTTCTTAATTTGGTTTGAGGTTTTTGAGGGAAAATTGGTTGGAACCATGGAAATGGCCTTAAAAACACTGATAAACCCAAAAGATTTTCGGCAAACAATCCATTTCATAAATGTGACACCTCATTGAATTAAAAAAAAATTGGAAGGCCTTTGTTCTACCCGAGGTATGGGGTACCCTGTCCAAAGACCCACTCAGGCTGCGAGACTATTCCTACATCATGGTTTGGGTAACATTGAGAGTCATCCTATGTATGGCATCGGATCGGCGTCCAAAGAGTCGTCTAACATTCCCACTTGAAACCCTCCCAGTGTCCCTCTCACGAAATCATACAAAAGGTCAGGTGCAGTTTCCTCCAGTAGGGATCCACTCAACGGTGCGGATTGTTCCCAGACTTCCAGGATCTTGTCCCGAACAACTTTTTCACAATCATAAACTGTTTTCATGTCTCTCCATCGTGTTTTTCAGCTGCAGTTTTCACAGCTGTGTCTTTCACACATTTCGATCATACAATCTCAGGCTGTCTTCGAGATGATCTACTGAATTCAATGTCAGGCACGCCTTGTTTGGTTTTACTCTTCAATCCATGTGCAGTCAGGTTCAAATCCATCACTCCATGTCACTTCAGAAGACAATGATACGTTTGATAAAACTCATCCATTGATTTGATGGCGTCATCAGAAAAACTGAACAATCCACAATCTACAGCAATAACTCTCTCGATCTTATCTGTATCTGCTGGAGATTCTTCCTGTTGTTGGACACAACCTTTTACTCGAATAACATGTGTGGTGTAACAGTTGTGATGATATTTGATATCTCCGGCTCTGACATCACTGGGAGAAATCGACTGGAGTTTCACCTTTCAATGATTGTTGTTATTCTGCACCTCATTTTTCCTCGATCTTACCTAAAAATTTTCCAACTTTTTCATGTTCATCACAAAGGAAGCAAAGTTTCCTCTCCCTCATATCAATGTACTGGTAAAGTTGGCAGAAGTTGATGGTGCGAGGTCGGAGTTATTGGCTTCAACAGGTGGCCGCCCACCTTTGTCTTGCTTGGTGAACACAGTAATGTCTGCCAGGGTGACACTTTTCTCACCTCTTATTCATTCTTTCAATTCTTCCTGAATGAACTGTATCCTGATATCAGTGCCTGTGTCATGTCATGAACCTCTGCACTGAGCTCGCTCGTGTGCACTTGTATGTTCAAACCGAATATGTGTGCCAACAATTCATTCATCTTTGTATTCTGCTCGTGCAGAGACAGACTCCAAAAACTGCTTACGTGAAGCAACCTCCGGATTCTTGACTAAATATCCGTCTGTTGGACATTTCAAACGTAGGTTGTGATCCGTTACTTTTGTTTTGACCATCATTCAGAAGTCTGTAAATATTGTGGAGGAAAATATGATAAATAAATGGTATTTCTGATTAATTTCCTTTGTTTGTGATTTCATGTCATTCCAATATTAAGGTCAAAATAACATTTAACATGTTAAGAGAACTTGGCACCAAAGATTTTCTGTTTCAGAACATCGTAACGAATTATAATATACATGGTGCTCACAATTCACACGCAAACCAGACTCTGATGTTATTTTAAACAAATGGCCCAACATGACTCCATCTCGTATGTTTCCCTCTATCTCTCCCTCTGATATCTTTGCTATTTCTAAGTTTCTCTGTTCCTGTTCTGGTTTATCGATGTTCCCTTTACCCTCAACTTTGTCACTCTTTACCTCTTCCCAGGCAACCCTTTCCTCCGTTACCATTACATGGCCCTCATCACCTCTTTTACCCTGGCTTGGCCAGATGATATTTGCTCTGCCGCATTTCTCCCACCTGCTTCAATTCAGCTGTTGACGCCAT
>NW_028222846.1:22500-25000 GCF_056783735.1 Eptatretus burgeri | reverse complement strand
TCTTGGGAACAGATTATTTTAATTTAATTACAAACTTGTAATTTAATCATTTGTGAAGCAGATTCATTAAAATGTCTGTTTTTTAACAAGTGTTTCTTTGTCTTCAAAATTATTTTTTGAGTCTTAACCAAACTTTTTATGGTCAGTAAATGAACCTGTGTTCGTGATGGCAAGATGGTTGTTAAAATGAGTCTTCTTTGTTGGGATGGTGATGCCGTACCCCTTTCCTTTTTTAAAAGGTGAAGAAGTGAACGGCCTCTTCCATGAGCCTCGAACTCTTCTCGCTCTCACACGAGCCTCGACTCTGTATATAGAAATAAATGAATAAATAAAAAGTGTTTTGTATTCAATTGCTGCACAAACAGGTGTGCATGTTCAGGAGTCGCATCGTTTCTTTCATGAGGTTCCTGCATATCCTTTAACTTGCACCTAGGGATGTTCATTATCTCATGAGATTCTCATCAGGTTTCAGAAAGTTATAAATGAGCGAGATTTAAGGTCATACTCACCAAAGTCATCAAGCACCATTCACTGCTCACCAAGGCTGCCCTTACTGATTGGAATCTTTTTCCAAATTGAGACTTTTCACTGGAGAGAGACTCTAATTAATTAATTCTCCATTTGTAACACATCAGGTTGTTGACAGATGTGATTGGTACCTGATGACTCCAAGTTAAATACACGATCAAGAAGATGAGTTTGCACAGAGCTTGGAACTTCCATCCCGAGTTGATCTGTACAGTACATGACTAAATTGGATAAAGAGGATTTTTTTTGAATGCAGAGTCGAGGCTCATGGAGGAGCTTGAACACTGAATGGATCAAGATGTAACAGGGCGCAAAATGGACAGTAGTAGGGGGGGACACCAACAGCAGAGTTGAAGGACAAAATAGAGGGTGACCGACAAAAAATGGGTGTGGGAGGATTGTGGGACAAGAAAAGACACATGGGGTGGACAAGATGGATGCAGAAGGCAACTCTCAGGAAAGAAAAACTGGAAATTTGGAAGTATGAGGCCTTGGGGTGGGGGTTAACGAGGGTAGAAAAGATCATGGTTTTGGATTCAGGTGATGGTTTTGCTTTTAACTTCGTTCCTCGTCATCTCAAAATCTCATCCACCTCCTCACCCTCTCCTCCTCCTTTCTTGTTTATTCCACAAACAGGCTCCAGAAATGTTCCAAGTAGTGATCAGAGAAGTGGCTCCACTGACTCCTCAGGATCTCATGCGTCTCTTGAGGGCCGTTGATCGTCTCCTGGAATGAGCTGAACCTGGTGAGGAAGACATGAAGTGAGGCTTGGTGTCTGATCACCATGCGTTCTCTTTATATTCCGTTTATTTCAGTAAAATTCCTTTATAATCGGATGTTGTTTGGCTTGTGATTCACGAATATAATGTTTTAACACCTTCTTAAAGCTATTTTTAATTCATGTTTGTTTATTTGCTCTTTTATTACTATTCCCACTCTGTTTCAGTTTGTACCCATTTTAATTTATTTTTCTCCTTTCTCTTCGTGTCTTGCAGAAAACCAGACTCTCTCTCATCTCTTGAACAAACGTCATCCTCACTGAAACCCTTCCTGCATCATCTTCTTCACTTCAACCTGCATGCACTGCAGTCTTCACCATCACACAATTCCACACCGAGCATTTGCACTCCACCCACATTGCTCTGACCACACCCACATTACCTTTACCACGCCCACATTACCTTTACCACACCCACCATTTGCACTCCACCCACATTGCTCTGACCACACCCACATTACCTTTACCACGCCCACCATTTACACTCCACCCACATTGCTCTGACCACACCCACATTACCTTTACCATGCCCACATTATCTTTACCACGCCCACCATTTACACTCCACCCACATTCACACACAATACACAGACTGGGAGAACAACACGTACATGGAGTGGGATTTACTATAATCACAAAAACAATAATTGATTTCTTACATTTAATTCTGTTATAATAATAACAATTGTTCAGCATATTCACTTGATTTTGATTAACTCTTTGATTACATCATCACAGGTATCAATCTTGCAAGGTTTTTAAGGTGGTTTATTGTGCATTATGAGTTTGATTTTGATGAAAATGATTTCTCACCATCACCCTTTGTACTCTCCATGACATCCAGGCTGTAAAATCCCCAATTACCATCCACAATGAAATCCCATCTCTGGATATGATTCTCAGGGTACAAACCCCACCGCTCGTTCCCATTAATCCCATATTCGGATCAGATTTGTGTGGGGAGATTTCCATGGCTCACAGTTTGTCATCCTCACAGATACATAACTTTTGATGATTCGGATGATCTCATATTGAAGTGAAAAACGCAGGTGTGGGAAGGCACAGCTTGAGGAAGGTTGCGTGATGTGTGTACACAAGTGAAGGAACAGATCGAAATTAGGAAAATTGAAAATACAGGAAAACCTTTTCGTTGTACTTGGTCCTTGTTCACATGAGAAGTTTAAAATAATTATT
>NW_028222846.1:0-17500 GCF_056783735.1 Eptatretus burgeri | reverse complement strand
ATTGGTGGATGCCACAATTCCCAATGTGACCGACGGAGCAGTCCCAATTTGCCTTTCCAAATTAACGCGAGCCCTGCCTCTCTGGGACAGGTTAGTGACACGGATTTGTTGAACCTTCTTCACCCATTCATTCATAAACCCAATATCAATCATTCATTCCAACCCTGCAAGACCATGGCTGAAACTTAAATGTTGTTACACACATGTGTGATCCTCAACTGAGCAGAGGGGAGGTACCATACAGCAAAAATGATAGGGCTCTTCCGGTTGTGGTACCCGCAATCCAAAAGAGTCGCTCGACTTTCAGCTTCTTCACCCCTCCCCCCCCCCCCTTCAACGATTCGGTCCTTGACAGCCAAACAGCTCCTTTGCTGTACGCTCCTTCGGGGACGGTCTCCACACATCCAAGCTATCACGGCTTCATATGGGTCACTAGGGGTTTCTCGACCGTTGGTTGCTTAACCAGACCTCCCCATCCAACGGGTCTCCATTTCCAGACACCACCAGCTGCCAGGAACCGGAGGGGGGTGGGGGGGCGTTGTCACCACTCCTCCAGAGCTTGATCTATTCTTGCGGTCCCACATATCTTCCTCACCCACACAGTTCAACATCTCATCTCCTCCCCTGTTGTCATTCAATTTTCAAACAATGCAATGTAATGTTGGCAATCGTGTTGCTATTCTGCCATGTCCTGCTTACATGTTTTCACTGGCATTCATTCTTAAAACAATTCAATTCATTACACATAACAGACCTCAATTCCACAAACAATTTTGGTTTCCAAACCAATCCCTTTACCGACCATTGAGTCATTCTTGCTCGCTCTCATCCAATAAAGCATGTGCCAATTTCTAACAAAACTGAACCCTTGGGACAGTAAGCATCAAGGCACCTTATCCTAAGTGGAAGTCATCCCACGTTGGTCGGGTCTAAAAGTGTCACCCACCCCTTCTAACTTTTGTCGCACCCTTCCTATCCACCCAGGAGTCTCCTGCCCCTGATAGTGAGTCAATCTATCCCCATGGACGACTTTTGGAAGGGTATGCGGGCCCATCTGAATCTTGAAAACCATGTCAGTCACTTGTCGAAGCACCACCCCAGGGCCTTCCAGGATGAGGTAAGTTTTGGACACACACCCTTTTCCTCCGTGGCCAGGAAAGCCAATAAGGTCTCTGGGAAAAAAAAAAAAACGGGGTGCATGAGCCCAGATATCGTATCTCAATTTCATGTGCGACGAAACTGAGCCAATTTGATTTCTCGCAAACTTGTGAGCCGTTTCCATGCTCCGATGTTAGGCCCTCTTCAGAGCGTGTCATCATGTCCTGGACTCCCTCGGGCCAAACAATTTCCCCCAAATTTCCTTTTTCGTCCAGCTGAGATGGCAAGCATGTGGATCCACCTCCTCCGGTGACTTCAATTACTCCACGACACTTGGCGACGACAGCTCCGCTCCTTACCGTGTGAGTGCTATCGGACACGTTAAGCACACGGACGACCAACATAGGCCCATGAGTGTCCACCAGGGTGCGACCCACATCAGTTCTTCGGCTCCCTGTGAGGGACACAGCTCTACTAGCTCCAACTCACCAATGTGATGAGTACCTGCTGCCAACTCCGCCATTACCAAGACCTCGGACCTGGGAGGTATGGTTACATTGTGTGGCACCTGCAGCCACGTCCCCTGCACCTCCGAGTAATCCCCTAGTCCACTCAACCACATAGGGCCCCGCCCAAGATCTAGTTGGCAGTCGTGTTCCTCCAGGAAACTCAGTCACAGGAGACAATGGTCACACACCTCGGCCACTCATACCACCACATTGACCTCCAGACCGCCCAACTCCATCCTCACAACCCCGCGCCCCAATATTGGAGCCATCACCCCCGTTGCCAGTTGAAGGCTGTGTCTTACTAACCTATCAATTTTATCCCAGCCTTCGAACACTCTGGTCGAATACATTCGGATTTATAATGGTGTCACTGGCCCCAGTGTCCACCAGCCTCACAAAATTCCCCCTCAATTTTGCATCGAACCCTCAGATTACCAGTGCCAATTCTTCCGCAATTCACTATCTTCACCAAAGAAGGATGCTTCTCGACACACTTGCGAGCCGAGCATGGCCCCGTATGCTCGGCTCACCCTAGTTTCCCGGACAATCCGCAGTGGCTGCCCACTCTCGGCAGTGATCCTCTCTCTGGACCCTGTGATCCATTGGTAGGTCCTCCCCTCTCCGGGCTGTGAGGCCTGATCGGAGGTCTGTGTATGGGTGGGTACTGACAGTGTCACTGCATGTGCGCTCTTCTCCCACATGTGAAACAACTCCCCATAAATGGATCCTTAAGGAATCCAGACGGAGCACCTCGCCCAAATCCCGGGCCAACCCGTCGAGAGTTGGGCTGTCCTGTTGGCGACCCCAGATCGCACCACCACGACTCACCCACTACAAATTTCCCCTTTGTCAAATTTGACAATTCCGGGCTGATTCCTCTACGCATCCGCATCATGCTCGATGCCTCCTGCCTCTCTTCCTCATCCCGTACCTTCACCTGTCGCACCGTAACCGACGGTCTGTCTGATATGCGGTTCGAGTTCCTCAAAAAGGTCAGTCTCTCCGCGTACTTAGCCGCTCGGTGCACAGTGGTCAGGCCCTGCAGTTCCACTTGGGTTCGGACCTCGGGATCAGGGAGCGGCCGTAAATCTTTCTGTCGCAAGCTTGTCCGACATCTCTTTTGTCAGGCCCCGAGACGCAGTCCTCACTGATTGGTATACATCCTGGGCCAGCTCCTGTAACGTTTCGCCATGTTTCATTTTACGATGCTGTAGCTGTGCCCGGATCAGATCGCTCCTCGCATCCGTCCCAAACCGATGGTTCAAGGTATTGCAGATGCCCTCACTCGTCCATGTATCCTCTGGGACCACGTTCAAAATGGCGGCGGCTGGGCCCCGCAGTGTCGCCACCAGATTTCCCATGCGCTCTCATTCCCCCAAACCAATGAGCTGAGACATATTTAAATTACGTAAGGAAAGCCTCCAGACTTCCTGACCCATCAAAATGTCCTAAGGGGATGACACTGTTTTTAAAACTCTTCTCCCCGATCCTTCCATATCCAATTCCAGCTCAGGGCCAAGGCCCGAGATTGTATTTGACTTGTGACCCTCCGATTCCCAAATGTTATTTGAGGTTCGGGTCCTCTGAGTAATTTTAATCTCGTCCTTCATCTGTTGTTGCTTCATGTCCTCCATGTCCTCGTTTACTTTGTCAATTCTTTATTTTTTCTTTACTTGTGAACCCAATTTCTTCTTCCAACTTTTCTCCCATTCTGATCGCCTGGATTTGACCCTCTTCTATTTTTCCCAATATTTCTTCCCTCTTTAACTCAAATCCTTTTGCCGTTTTCGTTTCCATTTCCCTAAATTTGGCCACCAATTCCATCTCAAATTCTCCCAGTCTGTCCTCCATTCGGATCTCTGCCTCTTCCTCCACTTTCCCCAACTTATCCCTCCAGTTCCTGTATTATTCCAGTCTGAATTTCGTTCATTTGATCAATGATTTCATTCCTTTGTTCTTTATTCCCTTCATTTTAATTAATATTTCATATCTGGTCTGGAGAGTCATCGCATCCTCCTCACGTCTCATCCTCCATCACTGTGAGGGAAGAGGGACCGACGCTTGTGACGGGGAACACTCCCACCCTCTCATTATCACTCAATCCTCCCCCCTCACTCGCTTCCTTCAATAAGATCACGATCCAGAACAATCATTGACATTCCGTGCTCGTCCGCCATTTCCCACGTGTTTCATCTCCCCAGAGGAAAATATATAAATATATAAATGAAAATTGTCGCCATCAAAAGCCTCCACTTGTTGTCCAATCGAACCTGCTGCTCTCATGCTGGAGAAACGTTGATCCCACCCTCGCCTCCAGTTGTTGTATCCGTATCCTCAATAATCACACAAACTGCGAGAAGCAGGCGGATTTATTTGCATCATTCCAAGCTCTCCAATGTGCATGTGCCACTCAACATACCACATCATCAACTTCGTTAAAAAGCAGATCACGTGGTGCCAAAGCAAACAACAGACAAAGCAAAAGGGTAACAAAGGGGTAATTGAGTGTGTCACGGAGGAGAAGGATCTGGGGTGGGAATAGATCTGGGAGGGAAGCAGGCGGCACGCTGTCAGGCAGCTACAGGTAAAGTAAACAGGGTTTTAGGTAGTATTCGGAGGGGGATCAATGATAAATCAAAACAGGTGGTGTTTACACTGTGTGGGAATAAGGTGAGGGCCACATCTGGAATATCGTGTGCAGTTTTGGTCACCACAACTCAGGAAGGACAAACCTACAATAAAGAGGGTTCAGTGCAGGGCGACTCGATTGATTCCAGGCTGAGATGGAATCAGCGATGAGGAGGGGCTCATGGAAACAGGGCTTGATACACCAGAAAGGAGGATGAGTTATGAGGAGATATGATGGAAGTGCAGATTAATTATTCAACAGAGTCGACAGTGATAGGACCAGGGCCCACAGTCTGAGAGTGGAGAAGAGGAGAGTTAAGATGGTAGTGAAGGAAGGGGTCTTTTATTCAGAGAGTAGTGAATGCATGGAATGGTCTCCCTGGAAAGGAAGTGGCAGCAAAAACAGGACATAAGTTCAAATTGGAATTCTATAGGTACCTGGAAGTATTCGAGATAGAGGGGTATGGCGATGTTCGAAGGACTCTTAGGTAGTTTGATTATGGATGGGTGATGGCATGTATCTGTGTGGAATGCTCTCTTTGGGGGTCTCGTCATGGGGTGTGTAGTTCATGTGTGTTTATCACTTAATTATCACGTTTGTCCACTCCCCCTCCCTCTCCCTCCCTCCCCCTCCCTCCCCCTCCCTCTCCCTCCCTCCCCCTCCCTCCCCCTCCCACATTCTTTTGTGTGAATTCTTGTGTGTACATCCTTGTGTGTACATTTTTGTGTGAATCCTTGTGTGTACACCCTTGTGTACATCCTTGTAGGTGCATCCTTGTGTGTATCTTTGTGTCCATCCTTGTGTCCATCCTTGTGTACATCCTTGTGTGTATCTTTGTGTGAATCCTTGTGTGAATTCTTGTGTAAATCCTTGTGTGTACATCCTTGTGTGAATCCTTGTGTGTCCATCCTTGTGTGAATCCTTGTGTGTACATCCTTGTGTGTCCATCCTTGTGTGTACATCTTATGTATCAATCATTTGATCGTTTGCCAATCAGAGCAACAACAGCTCATCCGTGAGTTCGTAAGTGACTTGATATCTCTTGCCAAGCCAGCTACTCCATATCAACGGCTTTACAAACCACTCCACAAGTGGAGTCGGTGATCAAGAGAGGGGCTTTGTTCGTTATCAAATATGCACGCCATTGTTTGGTTCAAACAACACTTCAACCAATGAAATGTTCAGAGACAAACATGTACTCTTGTTATATACACAGTCCTCATTATATTATTAAAACGTGAATTTCATCATTTAATTTTTACTCTACTTTTCGTCCTCATTCTTCAAGATCTACAAACATAAAAACATCACCCCCCCCCCTCCTGAGAGCACACAATGGTGGGGTGTATGTATAAGCTTGGTCGGAGGCTCCTCCTTCTGACCCTCCATCTCGTCCAGTCGCTTCGGGAAAAGACATTTACTGACTGGACAAAAGCACCAAACTTGGTACAGGGCTTCTATATGATGTACTAAACAATTCTGGAAGGGAAGCCAAGCACAAAAATTGCATTGGCAGCTTTCATCGGCCTTCGAATTTTCGTGTTTAGCCACGCCCAAAAATGCTCCTGTTGTTTCGGAGGAACCGCTGGAATGCGGACAAAATGGCGGCACTGGCGGCAGTGAGTGTGTTTTTAATTTGTGAATCTGCTCGGAAATTTGTGTTTTCAGTCATTTGTTCTCATTGATATGACAAAGAAAGCAAACTACTAATTAAATGAGAGATAATAGGCATCATGTGTGATATTGTGGAGTGAATTTTGACATGATCGGAGAAAAAAATCGATCGTCAATTGCTGATCCGGTTTGACCTTGGAGGAAGACGATCGATCAATCGTCATCGATGATGATGATAAGACCAGGAGGAGGGCTGGGTAGGCTTGCCTTAATTTTGTGTTCAATCAGATGAGACAGAACATAAGCCTTTTTATGTAGTTGAACGTTTTATGATGGGGATAATTCTCAGCAGGAGGGGAGGGGTGTAGTAAAGAAGGGCAAGAAGCCAAAAAAAGGGCAAGAAGGGGAGTGACCCCCACGACACAGAGAGTGTGCCAGTGCGGAGACCTTTTTTGAAGTCTTTTTCTAATTACCTGGCCTATAAATATGCCACAGAGTTGAAACTTCCATCAAATAAAGGTTATCCTCGACCTTTATTTAGCTGTAAAACAGCTTTTTGTGATCACCTATTTATTCCTGAGAGGGAGCAGCAATCCTATTGTCATGCCCTGATGGCCCAATCAAAACAGAAAGTGTACCAGTGCTGAGACTTTTAATTTGACATGATTTCACCTTATCCATATCCATTTGCTGATTTTACCACTTTTGACCATTTTGTGAATGATTATTATCGAATCTAATGGCGAAGCAATGTTTTATGAAAAGTCAGTTCTGTGCATATATAAATAGAATCAATCAAAATATATAACAAGCATGGTGATTTCAAATAGTATGTAAATTGTGTGCTCTAATTTTTAAACCAACTTTTGATTTTTTTAAATTCGACTTGAAAGTGTGACTTTAAATGATTTCAGGTCGGTTATAAATACTATAATTTCAATTGTACCAAGTTAATTCCTATATTTTTTTTTCAAAAATTCCGACATTTTTGTGTCGGGGAGTCCATCCTGATGACGAAATCAGCCATAGTGGCATAATTAGGGCTTGCTGGATGTATATTTTGACAATATCCTAATTTAGTCCCGATAGGTACAGATACAAACGACTCCTTTATTATAACTTCTTATTTCCAGGTCACGCGCCGGGTTGATTGGGACCTTTGTGTCGTGTGCCAGTCACTATCTGCAGAGGAATTACGTTGTCCCTTCTATTCCAACTCATGGGATGAAAATGGTGCAGCATACACCAATTTCCTTCAGAACGTTGTGCTCTTCCGGGAAATGAATGCACTTCCCGTCAATGTGGGGTATGGTAGTTCTGGGACAGCAGAGTGTTCCATCCGAAACAAGGCTCGTTGGCACAAATCTTGCCATGACAAATTTGATTTGGCGAATGATCCGATTTGTGGTTCCCCATATGCGTCTCGCGAGGGGACTGGAAGAGGAACCGACTGTCGCCGAGATTCGACGACTCATCCCGATCTCAGGGGTCGTACATTGTTTGTATGGGGTACAATAACCCATCTTTACCCAATGTCACTTAGGTTGATCAGGTCCCGGCCCGTTTAACTTGAGAGAATTGATCCAGGACATGGTACTAAAGTGGGAAAACTGGGGGTTTATGCAGGTTTGTAATGTGATTTGAAGATATTTTGCCATTTCCGTTGTATATGAAACATAGATGAAACGTATTGCATAATTTGTGACAATGTATTTAGATACAGCGATGCATCTTCTCCGAAAATACAGTAATGTCATTTTTGACGTTTTTGACCTTGACCTTGACCTTCATGGGTGACTTTGACTTGGGCTCCCCTTCCAAAATTAGATCTTATTGGCCAAGGAAGTTGTGTACCAAATTTGGTGCTTTTGTCCAGTCAGTAAATGTTTTGTCGAATTTCTACCTTAAGCGACCGGACTAATTTATTTATCTTTCTTTCCCTCTCCCTCGTACTCTGTTGCCGCTGCGAACACAATTTATTAGTTTGGGGAAATTGTCACAAGAAGACCGAGTAAAACTGGAAACGATGGCCAGGTCACCAAAACTTGAATTACCACTATGACATTGTTTGAGTGGAGCCCGCCATGTTGTTAAGCGGTTCCGAGTGCTCCGTTCCGTCGGAGTGCTTGCTTGAGCGCTTCAAATCAAACAGCTGTTAAGGGAACACACCTGAGGTCACTGTTTTTTGTGGGGACGCCGTTTTCAGTAAATGTGATGTCACGTGTCACAGGTGACACCTGGAAATGTAAAAATAAATAAAACTTTTATAAATGCACTTCCACATTAATTAAACCGCATCGTGGAATCTGTTTCAGATGTTTATAATGAAGGACTCTGACCCGGTGTTAATGCAAGGAAGTCATGTTGCACGTCCCGGCATCCTCCGGTCCGAGGTGACTGCCCAGGTGTATGTGTGACTGGATCAGAAATCCTGTTTCAGGGGAGACACCACTCTTGTATCGATGTCGTTGTCATAGTTACCGAACCGGATATAACGTCAGGAAGTTGTTGACCCGTGCTGCTGTAAATGGTCAAGGAGAATTCACAACTCGATGGTGAGGAATCCGTTCCTATCGATGGTTTGTAACCGAGTGAAGGTCGTTCAGGTTCAGGTGTTGTTTCTTTACTTCCACACATGTGTGTTTACAGGTATCATCATGTTAATGTACAATAGGAGTTAGTTTGATGGTTTTGGGCCTTGCCGTGTTTTACAGCATCTCTGGAGTGGAATGGTGTAATTATCTTGTCCTGCTCATGGCCGACCGGTGAAGTCAACACAGACATGAACTAAACGGGTTGGTGGTTGTTTCAGTAAAAAGGAAACAAAAGTGATGAATGAATTGTTTTCTCAAATGATGACGTAATGAGGAGATTGTTACATCACTCAACACACTAAACAATGTGATTGATTGCCGGGCACAAGTCCATTTATTCCACCACAAAACGTTCACATATCTCCGACTGTTAAGATGGCGTCTCCCTCATGTTCCACATGTCCTTCCCACTTTCCTCATCATCATATTCCTCACAATCTCTCAACATCCCGTAATTCAACAACAACATATTTTGAAAGAACGCCACAGAGATTGTTTCCTGATTAGAGATAAATCATTTAGTGAGGAACGGAACACCAGATCGAGCAGTTGTTGATGTGTCCCAGAGGTTGAGGTGTTGCTGTCCAGGCCACGTGTACAAGTGGTAAGTTGTTGATACTTCGTAATGGTAGTTGTTCGTAGTAAAGGAACAAACTGTTTCCCTGTAAATTGTTGTTGGGGGACCGTCTTGTGTTTTCGATTATTCTCGATCTCAGAAACCAGTGTTATCATTAGTATCTGTCTTTTTCTAGTTATTGTATACCTGGACAGGTGAGGGTAGGTCAGATCACTACTAACTACAAGCTTGGTCGTTAGTACTGCTAGTCACGATATAACTGAGACACAGCTGAAGTGATCTTAATCGCTAGTTAATCGATGAGTTATCCATGTTCATTACCAATTTGATATGGAATCATTCCTTATCATTTACATTCATGCAGCAACGAACGGTGACATGATTCCACTAATAATATGGGATAGACACGTAATTACATGGGATAGACATGTAACGACATGGGATAGACACTTAACAACATGGGATAGACACGTAACGACATGGGATAGACATGTAACGACATGGGATAGACACGTAACGACATGGGATCGACATGTCGTAGGAAGATCCAACTGTGTTCTTTGTTGCATTTGAAAACCGTTGTTCTTTTTTTCTTTACAGTGCCAGATTTGTTGCCGTTTTCTTTGCTCTTCATAAAACACGTTTTGCAACAACAACAGTCCTGTGTGGTCTCTGAGGAGTGGTCTTACTTACATACACCACATGGCCAAAAGTATGCGGACACCCCTTCTAATTAGTGGATTTGGCTATTTCAGCCACACCCATTGCTGACGTGTGTAAAATCAAGCACACAAACATGCAATCTACATAGACAAGTGACGTGGATTTCTATCCTCGAACCGCGTCGTGATCGAAAGGATTCTTTAGGTTGTTGAGGGATCTTGTCCTCCTCAAGGATTCAACGTCTTGCCGACTTGGTGTTGCATGTATCGGGATAAATAAACCACAGAAGTCCAGTAAAATCAATGTCCACAAGGAGTTCTTTCTTTTGTACAATTTATTTGCTGTCTCTCCCCCCCCCTTCTCTCTCCCTTCATATATATATATATATATATATATATATATATATATATATATATATATATATATATATATATATATATATATATATATATATATATATACATATACCATTTTAAATCAGAGAGGGCTTTTGATCGCAAAGAACAGAATGTACAGCTTATCAGCCCGGTCACCTTGAACTTGCAAAAGAACCAAACAATGTCCAAAGTGTCAAAGAAAGACAAGATTATAAGTAGGTGGTAGGCCTTAACAACTAAATAATAGAACAGTAGAGAAAAAAAAACAAACACTTTGACCTACTCAGACTGAGGCAAAGGTTTCTTGTCTAGAGAGTCATCATTTCCCCAACACTCCCCCCTTGTTGCCTAAAAAGGCAACACAAGTTAAGTTTAACGATTTCTTTTTTCCCTCTTCACTTGGAAATACATTTTCTCTTGCGTTCGAGTGTGCCCATTTTCTTGGGTAGTCACATCCCCCCTCTTTCACATTGTAGAGCTCACTCCCTTAGCCTTTCCTGTCCCGCAAGCCAGGTGGCTTCATGTGGTTGTACAGCTTTGGACCTGGTCGAGGTTCCGGTAGGCCCCTAGGCCGATAGAAGATAAGGCTACCCGTTGGGCTGCACAGCTGATTTTTCAACAACCTATTTCGGGAACAGAGCAGATGGGCAAGAGTGGATTGACAATTCCCATGAATATTGAACACATTCATTTGCGCTACTTCTGGATTTCCAAGTTCAGGTTCTATCTCAAAAGAGTCGTAGGACTCAGTCTCAAAACCTGGGTGTGAGGGTGGTGCTTTGGCCACCATCACCTTTTTAGCAGTATTCCTCTTTAGACAAGAAACAATCAATGCTGGCATTGTAATTGTTGCACATCTAACAAGCACCACTGCAATGATGATCCACAATAACCCAACGGAAATCCAGTGCAATAGGGTAGTTCCCCAGCCTCCAAAAATCCCTTCAAACCAGGAATAAAGCCCATCTTTCATAAAATAATTGTGATACTTGGCTTCTTCTTGCTTCATCTTGTCAGCTATGTTTGTGATTTTCTCCGAGTTATCAGGGATATAAGTACAACACTCAGAGTTAATTACAGCACACGTTCCTCCTTGAGCTGCGAGAATGAGGTCGAGTGCAACTCGGTTTTGCATTGAAACTGCACGCAGGGTGACGACCTCCGAGTTGATATCAACCATGCCGAGAGCAGTTTTATTTGCCAATAATTCAAGCGAAGGAGCTAACTCTGCCAATCCCGCAGACGTTTGTCCTACACTGTAGTGAGGGATTAGAATCATGAAAAACAATTCAGTTGACGTGAAACTCCGTTTACCCCATTTCAAATGCTCAAAAGGTGACTTAGATAACAGGCGCATATGCGGCAAAATGAATGACAAGAAACAAGATCCACTCCAATTAACTGGAAGCCATGGGTCTCTCGATTTCCACACACGAAATAGGTATTATTTAAAGCGACTTGTGGTCCCATCGTGTGATTTTCATAAACATAATTACTGCATTCAGAATTTCCTAACCTTCTCTCTCCCCATGCCTCTTGTACCAAGCATAGTTCGGGTTTTTCTGTCGCCCGTTCAACCATAAAATGTGGAGGCATTTTACATAAATTAAAATTTGGCCAAAAGCAGTGACTGAAATTTCGTTGTCGGAGGCAATTTCCATTTCCATTGGTAACGATGTGGTTGTCAAGGTTATTATCTTGTTTATCCCAGTTTTTTTCCTTTGCCCAGTACCCACACCATTCACTCAGATTGAATGGTATAGCCAGAAGCGGTATCCCAGAAATTGCTGAATGAGGTATCTTAGTACAAACCCAGCAATTGGTTTTATTAAAAGCTTTCGCGTGTTTACGAGAAAGAGTCAGATAAGTGTTTATTCCATGTGGTGAACCCACTCTGCTCGTTAAGCTTCTTCGGTCTCTGAATGCCCTAGGCTTAGTTTTGTGGGTAGTCTGACAGGCCCATCTCCAAAGAACATGCAAATAACGTTGGTCACAGATGGTACTTATCGGCTTAACAGACCAAGTACACATTGTACAACTTGCATTTAGTAGTACAAATAATCCTGCAATGGAAAGAATCATTAAAGTTATCAGGAAGCAATGTTCTCCTCGGGTTCTTTTTGTCCGTGTGCCAGTTTGCAGTGTGTGGCTTGGATCCATGTTGTTCTTCCTTTCCACTTCACAGCTGTATGGGTAGTTAGCAGTATTAGAAACGGCCCACACCAACGTGCCTGAAGAGAGTTCTTCCTTTTGTAAATTTTCACATAAACAAAGTCTCCGGGTTTGAAGTTGTGATGATCAGACATGGCTGGTTCTGGCAGAGCTTGTTTCACCTGTGAATAAAAAGTTCTTACAGCATGATTCAGAGAGATACAGAACGTAAGCAACGTGTCGTCCATTTGCTGCACGTTCATGTCTTTTATAGTCAAAGGAGGTGAGTTCGGTAATCTCATTGGTCTTCCCATCAGAATCTCATGCGGAGATAAGCCAGTGTTTCGATTTGCGGTAGATCTCATAGTCATGAGAGCAATTGGCAGAGCATCTGGCCATTTTAATCCAGTTTGTTCACAAATCTTGGCCAGTTTATTTTTTAGAAATCCATTTTGTCTCTCCACTGCCCCCGCAGATTGCGGACGATGCAGGCAGTCGAAATGTTGCTGGATTTGCTCTTGTAATAGGCCATGTATCTTGTAATAGTTCGTAATAGAGCTCTTGGTGCCACCACACGACCATCAGATGATCTCCATAATTTGGATTCATTTTCGAATTCACATCCAGCCAGTATCCACAAATCTCGTTCTTTAGCACTAACAGCTGTCTGCAAAGTGTTTATATCGTCAATGGTTGGCGTTGCCTCTTGTCTCAATACACATTGTGTTATTAAAAGAGCTCTGGTGTGGGCAGCAGATTTTGCAGCTGCATCTGCCCTGGCATTTCCCCATGAGACGTCATCAGATCTCCCAGTGTGGGCGTCACATTTTACCACTGCAATTTGGTGAGGCAGAAGTATTGCTTCCAGCAGATTCGCAATCCATGCTCCATTCCTCACCTGCGCACCTGATGATGTTATAAACCCCCTTTCGCGCCAGAGTGCTCCGAATTCGTGTACAGCACCAAAGGCATAGCCGGAGTCAGTGTAGATTGTCACTATTTGGCCTTTGGCTAAATGGCATGCACGAGTGAGGGCGAACAGTTCTGCCTGCTGTGCGGAACAGCTCTCAACCAATTTCCCGCTTTCGATTACTTCGTGATCAGAGCAAACGGCGTAGCCTGTTAATAGATATCCATCAGGTGCACGTGATGATGAGCCGTCGACATATAGAACCAATTCAGAATTTTGGATTGGTGTGTCTCTCAAATCAGGACGGGGTAGACACGTGTGGGCGATTATCTCTTCACAATTGTGAGGATCACCATCTTGTACTCCTGGCAACAAACTAGCAGGATTCAGCGGTGCGCATCTTCTAATCATAATGTTCGTGGGTGCTGTGAGTGAGAGTTCCGATGCTATTGCTCTTGAAGCCGACAAATGCTGTGTTTTTGTTTTTAACAGTGCAGCTGTCACTGCATGCGGTACCAGGAGAATCAAAGTGTTTACCGCGACGAGTGCTTCTGTCGCCTGCACCGCGAGCGAAGTGGCTGCTACTGCCTTGAGACAAGGGGGGAATCCTTGCGCTACCGGATCCAATTTAGTACTGTAATATGCAACAGGCCGTAATTTATTTCCGTGCTTCTGTGTCAGCACAGATTGTGCAAACCCCTGTCTCTCACATGCGTACAAATGGAAAGGTTTTTCATAGTTTGGTAAACCCAGAGCAGGAGCCGAAGAAAGAGCTTGCTTTAACGTTACAAAAGCCTTGTCTGCATTTTGTGTCCATGCAAGTGGGCTGGGTGCGTTTGCAGAACCAATGTCCACCAGGGGGCGCACTCAGGCCGCATAATCTGGTATCCACTGTCTGCAATAGCCGGTCATTCCGAGGAAAGACCTCATCTGTTTAGCAGTAGTTGGCTTGGGCAGGTTTAATATTGCCGCTATACGTTCAGGGGAGATGCGTCTTGTATCTCCCTTCAGAATATGCCCCAAATATTTCACTTCTTCTTGGCAAAACTGCAATTTAGCTCTCGATGCTTTGTGTCCTTTCCTGGCTAAGGCCCTCAACAATGTCAATGTATCTCGTTCGCATGCGTCTTTTGACGCTGAACAGATCAGTAGGTCATCAACATATTGAATCAGTGTGGATCCACAAGGGAAAACTACATCATCCAAGTCGTCTTTGAGGGCCCTCGAGAATAATGTTGGACTTTCACAATACCCCTGGGGCAATACAGTCCAAGTGTATTGCCTTCCCTGGTAGGTGAATGCAAACAGAAACTGTACTTCTTGGGCTATTGGTATACTAAAAAAAGCTGAACAAAGATCCACAACACTAAAATAGGTAGTGTTACTTGGGATGCTTGATAGAATGGTAGTTGGATTTGCAATTACAGGAAAAGCTGGAATTACCGCATCATTCACTGCCCTCAAATCCTGTACGAATCTCCACGTTGGCTTCCCAGGTTTTCTCACAGGTAAGATTGGTGTATTACATTGACTAACGGTGGGAATGATTATCCCTTGTCTCAATAGCACTTCCACAACGGGAGCAATTCCTACTTCTACTTCTGGAGACAAAGGATATTGCAGTTTTTGAGGCAGTTTCTTTTCTGGATCTATAGTGATCTTGATTGGATTCATACTTTTAATTTGGCCGACATCGTTGGCATGTGTTGCCCACAGACAAGTCGGGACTTGTTCGAGTATTTCAGGTAATTTTCCTGACCCATTTAATTCCGAGAGATCGACCATCTCGAACACAGCTTTTGCCGATCCTCGACATTCTGACCAACAATATCCCTGTTCTCCAATCTTCCAAAGTCCGTTTACTTGGCTCGATTCCATCAAAGTCGCTTGTGATGCTTTCTTCAAAGAGGTTACCATGTGACCAATGTCCGTTTCTTGGTAACCTTCTGCAATCGCTAAAGTAACATGTGGTGTAACACTGGACGGTTGATTCCACAATTTTAATTGTTCCTGCGTGAGATGCACCTCCAGGCCAATCCCTTGCTTCCCAATCCAAATTGTTCCCAACACTAAGTCAAATGTCTGGTGTAATTTCGAGAGTGTTTCACTCGCATAGACGTTATCTTTCCCTTTGACGTTGCAATCTGAAATGCAGTGTAGTCGAGTCTGTAAGTACCATCTGTCCATGCCGTGTTTACTCACCCAATCGAGCACCTCGGGTACGTTTCTCTCCAAATGTGACAAATATTCCTGCAAATAGTTAAATGCTTCACAATTAATCACAGTCCATTGATATACAAGATTTTCTGTATTTTCCTGTAATAAATTCATCATAGTTTTGTGCGATTCGTGAGGTATTTCTAAATATACTCCCTCAGGGGTACACTTAACTGTACAATTCAGCTTGCATAACAGATCTCTCCCCAACAGATTAATTGGTATATCAGTTGCCATCAAAAATGCATGGTTTGCAGACAATGGTCCAATTTCCACCCGGAGCTGCTCTGTCAGTGGAATCGTACTAGCAACTCCTGACATTCCCACTACTTTTACTCGTTCTCGTGATAACGGGGCGTCTGGGAAATCATTCCTTCTGAGTGCAGATTTGGTCGCTCCTGTGTCAACTAAGAAAGGAATCTCTTGGCCTTCAAAGTCAATTTCGGTTCGTCACATGGTTTCAAAGTCAGGAAGGGTAACTCAGACGAAGTCGCTTGTTTTCTTTGTCATAAAACGAATGGGTTTTGGGTTTGAAATGAACCTTGAGATGGAGGAGGAAGAAATGAGGGTGGAGGAGGAGGGAACGAGGCTGGAGGAGGAGGAGGAGGAGGGAATTTGGTTTGGGGTGCAGTGGGTTGAAATGAACCAGCTTGCTCAAACTGTGTTCCCCATCTTTCCTGTTGTCTATAATATGGATTTTCATTCACTGGAGGCGTGGAGTGTCTGCGATTTTCATCTCTGTATTGTGCCGCCGGTCTCTGTTCTACTGGTTCATACGTACTATAAGTTCGACTGTTTCTATGATTTTGGCATTTGTTAGCCCAGTGTCCTTGTTTTCCGCATGTATAACAGAAATCTCTGCGCTGGTCTCTGTATTGTGGTCTCTGACGGTAATAGGTTTGCCCTCGGTTTTGTGCATTATATCTCACATTCCTTTCCCCGGGGCATTCACCTTGACCTTGAACCTGGGATAGCATTAATGTTGATTCGTTTTCCTCGTCAGAACGATGTTTCAACAATGAATTACAATGCGTTACATATTCCATCAAGTCTTTCACTTCCTTTAATTCCCAACCAATACATACTCGCTTTATCTCATTTTGTAATTTGGCCGTCAAACCATTAAGGTATACATGAGCAAATGGTACTCCCTCTTCTTTCAGTCCAGAGTGACATTGGTATACACCCCGAAAACGCTCTAAGAACTCCAATGGGTCCTCGCCAGCGTGTTGCCTGCACATCTGTATTTTTGCCCAGTCGGTCTTAAGTGTTACCACCTCTGTGACAACGTCAATGAGGGTGTCGATATGTTCTTTGAGCTCCTCCCTGTCTCCAGGAGCTTCATCTGGCCATGCAGCTACCTGTTTCAATTGTCGGAGTAACCCCTCTGGTACCACTAATTTTAATAATATTTCCATGTCCATATATGTTGGCTGATGGCATGCCACCACCACGCGTAGTTCCGCCTGGAATTTTTTTTGGGTTCTCTCGTATCTTCGGCATCTCATTTATGATGGCTTTTAATTCAGAGCCCCACGGACGATATATCGCTTGTACCTCCCTTGCACCCGGGTAATTTCGCAATGGAAATGCGCCTATGAGTGCCTCATCATCTCCGTCCTTCGCGGTCTCTGACATTATTTTTTTTGATCGAGTTTGTATTTTACCCTTGTCAGCAAGAGGAACTTTATTTTTGCTTTGTGTTCTTGTTTCTTTCTTAATTACTCACCTGGCTCCCCGTTGAGCCTCTCCTTGCCCTGTGGCATCATCTCCCTCTGTCTCTCCCGCTTCTTCGTCCTCGAGCGGTTGTGCTATCGGAACTGTGCCCTCTGGCCATGTATCTGAGTCTTCTTCTTCATCCTCAAATCTGACAGCCACTGCTCGCTGTCTCTTGGTTTTATTTTCAAGTCTCACCGGCATTTGCTTCGTTAATTGGTCTAGCTGACCCTTCAGGTTTAACAACCGTGCCTTTTCGTCTCTGTCATGACATTCCTTCATCCAATTTATATAAACGCTCCAGTTCACCTGCTTCTGGACCTTTTTGTCACTATTTTTCACTTCCAGTACTTTTCTTAAATTGTCGAAACACTCATGATCGAACATTCCATTCTCAGGGAAGGGTAATCCACTATTTTTGGTCCAATTGCACCATTTCCCCATG